>NW_022476055.1:4722-195332 GCF_009193645.1 Aspergillus pseudonomiae | reverse complement strand
AAAAAAAAAAAAAAAAAAAAAAAAAAAAAAAAAAAAAAAAAAAAAAAAAAAAAAAAAAAAAAAAAAGGGAAAAGGAAAAGAAAAGAAAAGGAAAAGAAAAGAAAAGAAAAGGGAATGAATATCCACCAGACAGGCCGTTGAGGGCCAACCGGTTGGGGGGTCCGCAGCGGGCTGCCTGAATGCCTGGACAGAGTGGCTCCCAGGCTGCCTGAATACCTCGGGCCAATTCAACCAAGGTCGTTCTGGATCTCTTCCGCTTTCTCGTATCTCTGACTATGAAGTAGGCGGCTGTACTCCAAGTACACAGTACTATTTTTATTTTTCTGACTGTTATCATCGTTATTATTAATATTACTGACTCCTTCGCCTCCTCCTTCCCTCTTCTCTTATTCTCGATCATTCGATGTGTGCTTACTAGTACCATCGACCGGCTCTGACTGTGATGTCTCCAGTGGGAGCTGCCCTCTGGCGTTCCCTTCGCGCCCATCAGGTTTACGGCGCCAACACGGATGTGGGCAAAACAATTGTCTCGACCGTTCTCTGTAACGCGGTCCAGCGCCAAAAGTCCCAGGATCAGGCGGCCTTTCTCAAACCCGTCTCGACGGGGCCATTGGATGACGCAGATGACCGGTGCGTGGGCTGAATCCGTCTTGCCAACCCACTAGTTCATCGGTCTAGTTACACATATACTGATCCATGATCTTAGACATATCCAACGCCATGCTGCGGGTACGTTGACTAAATGTCTCTACCAATTCGACGAGCCCGTCAGTCCGCATATCGCGGCTCAGCAGAAGAAATTTACTGTGCGAAAACCATTCCCTCTGACATGAAGTGCCCAAACACTAATCCTCAGCAGGTCCCTCGCGATGATGATATCTTGGCTTCTGTCCACAAAACCCTCTCTGACTGGGCGGGCAGCGGTGTCAATTTTGCCCTGGTAGAAACGGCCGGTGGTGTCCATTCCCCCGGCCCCAATGGCAATTCCCAAGCAGACCTCTATCGCCCACTGCGGTTACCTATTGTCTTAGTCGCCGATTCCCGGTTAGGTGGTATCTCTTCGTCTATCTCGGCCTACGAGTCACTTTTGCTTCGAGGCTACGATATCCACTCGGTTTTACTGTTTCGCGATGAGTACTACAAGAACCACGAATACTTACGGAACTATTTCCAGAAAAAGTCTATTCCGCTCGTTCCATTGCCGTCGCCTCCTCCGAAGCCGTCAGTGCAAGATGTAGATTCCGTGGCGCGGGACGAGGAAGCCATGACAACCTACTATGGTCGTGTTGCACAGGAAACGGATGTGGCGAGCTTATTGGAACAGCTATCTGCTAAGAACGCGGAACGGATCGACCGGCTGGAATCGATGGCCAGTCGGGCACATGACACCATCTGGTATCCATTCACGCAGCATCATGGCATGGAGGCCAAGGACATCACACCGATTGACTCTGCATATGATGACTACTTTCAAACGTTCGTGGATTCGGACAAGTCCCACCATGAAAGCAAGCTGCGCGCAACATTTGACGGGTCTGCATCCTGGTGGACGCAAGGCTTGGGTCATGGCAACCCCAGTTTAGCTTTGTCGGCTGCATATGCCGCGGGACGGTACGGACATGTAATGTTTCCAGGAAATATACATGAGCCCGCTTTGTCGCTGGCAGAACTCTTGCTCGAGAGTATTGGCAACCCGCGCCTCCGGAAGGTGTTCTACACCGATAATGGAAGCACCGGCATGGAGGTCGCTGTGAAGATGGGTCTCCGGGCGGCATGCGACCGTTACGGATGGGATGCCAGCCAGGAGCAGATCAGTATCCTCGGTCTCAAGGGAAGCTACCATGGCGACACGATCGGCGTCATGGACTGCGCAGAGCCTTCCACTTTCAACAAGAAAGTCGAATGGTATCGCGGCCGAGGATACTGGTTCGATTTCCCGCAAGTGAAAATGTCCCAAGGAATGTGGAAGGTCGAGATTCCCGAGAACCTCCGGGAATCACTGGGCTCGGGCTTCGAGTTCTCGTCCCTGGATGACATCTTTGATATGGAGGAACGGCTGCAATCGGCCGCGGGAAAGCGCTACACGGAATATATTCGCAATACTATTCAGGATCTGGTTCAGCACGAAGGGATGAAGTTTGGTTCTCTTATCATGGAGCCCATTATTCTAGGCGCTGGCGGCATGCTGTTTTGGTCAGTATCGATATGTACGGTCATGTAAGATCCCTGACTAACGGGCTTGTTTAGTGACCCTCTCTTCCAACGGTGTCTCGTCGAGGTTGTCCGCGGCTATCCTGAGCTGTTTGGCGCAAGCGGGGCTAAATCTACCAAGGATCACCCCGTGGCCACCTCCTGGTCTGGTCTCCCGGTTATCTTCGACGAGGTGTTCACTGGCCTTTACCGTCTTGGCCGTAAATCCTCGGCCTCATTCCTCCAGGTCGACTCCGACATCGCGGTGAACGCGAAACTTCTGACGGGTGGTCTTCTTCCTCTATGTACTACGATGGCCAGTGATGAAATCTTCCAGGCATTTTCGAGTCCGGAAAAGAGCGACGCTTTACTCCATGGACACAGCTACACGGCACATGCTGTGGGCTGCCAGGTGGCAGTGGATTCGCTGCAGACCATGATGCGGATGGAAAACAGTGGGTCCTGGGATGGGTACCGCCAGGACTGGACAACCTTGTCCGATACCCCAGTGACCCTGGGCGCTCGGGACAGCTCTAATATCTGGAGTGTCTGGTCTCATGGCCTCGTCAGTGATCTATCCCATGCGCCATCGGTGGATGGCGTGTTCGCCATTGGAACGGTGCTCAGCATCTCACTTAAAGACGTGCAGGGAGGAGGTAAGTCACCCCTACTGTTCCCCGTTCAGCGCGTGCCGGACTAACATGTGATGTCTCCACCGCGCCAATAGGCTACACCTCGACAGCCGCCAGAGGTTTACAGCAGCGGTTATCGACGAGTGACGGAAAGTTTAATGTGCACTCGCGTGTTCTCGGAAACGTTCTGTACCTCATGTCCAGTGTGACTTCTCAACCGCAGGCGCTACGCTCCATTGAGGGGGTGCTACGAGAGGCCCTCCTGTAGTAACAAGGCCTGTGTAAATTACCGTACCTTGGATACATGGCCGCTAACATCCCTGACCAAAAGTCAAAGGGGAGATGAGGGAGGGGGAAAAAAAAGACCCTAAATGAGATTAACGAGTTATAGCGTTTTCAGCGAACCCAATGAACCCCCCGTACGGTTTACTTTCCGAGGGGAAATTGAATTTTTCTGAGCTTATTTGTGTACGGTTAGCATCGGGTACGGAGTACTAGGCATGCCCCAGGTGAGGTCATTCTACGACGGAAAAGTATTGAACACACTCCGACGACGTACCTGGAAAGCAGGAGAATGACTAGTGAAGGGATATGTATTAGAGTAGTATTTAGACCAATCCTCCTCAGTATTATTTGAGTAACTATTATCGATTGTTGGTAATGTCATGGCAACATGGCAGTGTTGGTAATTAATTCCAGTAACTCCGTCGTTAGTGATCGGAGGGTTGGAGTGCCTGGCTAATGGGCGATCATTTTAACCTTGGAACGAGAGTGTCATCATGCTCAATGGGCTTTCCCGGTGACTCAAACCAAGTTAACCTTCTCTATGTTTGGAATTCTCCTAATCTGTTCGAGTTTTCGTTCACCGACGGCCCGAGGGCCTTAATTGTGGCAGCCTGATTGGCCCGACTGGGGCACGTGACGGCTGGCAGGCCCCGATCGAGGTCACGGGAAAGGCATTCCGAAAGATGGAAAGGGATCCTCAGGCAGCAGTGCATCTTTCCTTTCTCCCGATGATGTGATAGTAGTACCTTCGTAACTCGTCCTGTTAACCATCGTGCTCCGGCTGGTGGGGATCCTCCCACCAATACGTAACTCGCCCGCTGGATCTGCGCGTTTAATCCACAGCCTCTGTCAACGATCCATTGACCCCTCAACAGTTGGTCATTCCAGAATCCCTCCTTGGCGGGAAAGCAAAAGTGGGCATGGTCTTCAACCTTCCCCTGATCAAGGAACCACCACCGCTGGGATTGAACACTGGTGGTGACGATGCTGATTCTTCAACCGTCTACCAAAAGATTGTTTGCCCATGGGTTGAACCCCTCGTTGGGGTCAACAATCACCCCACGAATCACAGAGGGACAGGGAACTCTCTGTTCCTGAGCCACAGCTTGATTTGCTTCAGGTGGTCGCTGACTGGGTGGACGATTAGACTTTCTCCCCACTGTGAGTAATAACAGAGAGTAACAATTAACTTCACAGCTAACAAACCAATTTACTCCGGAATAACAGGACGGAGTATAGCTCTGGCCCCCGGTGAGCACGATCTGACTCCAACCTAATCTACCCCTCTCATCCGCTTTTCGTCTGTTTGGTCCTTTCCCGAGGTTGTGGTCTTTTCTTCACCGTCGCTTGGCGTCATTGGCCTTAATTCTTCTTGGGAGCTGTCATGGTGCTTTTGTGTTCCCTCTAACCTAAGTACTGCCTTTCTTCCGCTCCCATTGGACTTACATCACTCCTCTACATTACCTTCCCATCACCATGTCACTATTCCCTCGGTCCGTGCCTCGGATCATCCTACGAAGGTCCTATGGCACCGTCCAGTCCTCCCCCAGTGCGGCTTCAATTGCCAGCAGAATCCCAGTAGCCCTGCAAGAGGCAACGGCCGCAACGGTGCCCCGGACCACATGGACCCGCGAAGAGGTCCAGCAGATCTATGAGACCCCGTTGAACCAGCTGACCTACGCTGCGGTATGTGCTTTCGTTTTCCAATCTACGTCGCTTGTTATACTGTTTACTTGTGACTGTTCTTTCCATATGATACCACGATCTTGGAAGCTCGTTGACTCATCCCGAACCAGGCTGCCATTCACCGTCGATTCCATGACCCGTCCGCCATTCAGATGTGTACCTTGATGAACATTAAGACCGGAGGATGTAGTGAGGATTGTTCCTACTGTGCTCAATCCTCGCGTCACAACACCGGCTTGAAAGCAACGAAGATGAGTCCCGTGGACGATGTGCTGAAAGCCGCCCGCATTGCCAAGGCGAATGGAAGTACCCGCTTCTGCATGGGTGCGGCCTGGCGCGACATGCGCGGTCGCAAGACAAGTCTCAAGAATGTCAAGCAGATGGTGTCGGGCGTCCGGGAGATGGGTATGGAGGTCTGTGTAACCCTGGGCATGATTGACGAGAACCAAGCCAAGGAGCTGAAGGATGCCGGCTTGACGGCCTACAACCACAACCTGGACACGTCCCGGGAGTTCTACCCCACCATCATCACCACCCGATCGTACGATGAGCGCTTGAAGACCCTCTCTCATGTCCGTGACGCGGGAATCAACGTTTGCTCCGGCGGTATCCTGGGCCTCGGCGAGGCGGACTCCGACCGGATCGGTCTCATCCACACGGTTTCCTCGCTCCCTTCCCACCCGGAATCCTTCCCCGTCAACGCGCTGGTCCCCATCCCGGGCACCCCTCTGGGTGAACGCAAAATGATCTCCTTTGACAAGCTTCTCCGGACAATCGCGACGGCCCGTATCGTTCTCCCCGCCACGATCGTCCGCTTGGCTGCGGGCCGCATCTCGCTGTCCGAGGAACAGCAAGTCCAGTGCTTCATGGCCGGTGCGAACGCTGTCTTTACCGGCGAGAAGATGTTGACGACCGATTGCAATGGCTGGGATGAGGATCGCGAGATGTTTGAGCGGTGGGGCTTCTACCCCATGAAGAGTTTCGAGAAGGACGCGGACGCCGCCGTCTCGCAGGATTCCGCTCCGTCGGAAAATGTATCCGCTGCGCCGGCCGCCGCGAGTTCGTAAATAGTTTTTGTTTTAACCCCTCCCACATCTGAGATTATCAAATCACTCTCTGCGCCCTCCTCGTATGAGTCAATCCTATGAGGCATTATTATGATCCAATAGAAATCGTTCAATCGACCACTATAGATGTCTGGCCCCCTCCACCCGTAGCATTGATTCGACCCCGGGCTCTGCCCATGTCTTGGAAATCCCTTGGCAGGTATCTATGATGCGCACAGCGCTGCAATTGCTCTGCTCTGTACTATCACCCAAACAATGGCGGTTGCCTAATAGCCATCACATGAGGCAGGTGCTGTGTTTTCCCCCCACCTCCCTGGCGTACTTAAGGGCCCTGTCCTTCCGCCCTCCGCCCTGTTCTACCTCACGACACGCCCTTCCGACTCGCTCGGAGCCTGATCAATAGGGCATCCTATGCTCTCTTCGTGGCTGGTGTTACCAGATCACGATTTTGCTCAGTGACTAACATGTATCTCGAAGCGGACTAACTAGCTACTGTCGCAGATGATGCTCATGGATTTCTATTTCACTTGATATACATCACGGAAGAGGACTAAGGCTCTTCTACGCCACTCACTGTCTACCAAAGGACATCCCGATTGAACAGAGAAAACAAAGTGGTATTTATCTATAAACTATATGCTCATTAAGTATGTGCACCCAACTCATGATCACGTCTCGCAGGGATAACATTAATCATTAACGCAAGGTGATCCTGTGATAACTTTGCGATGGTCTAGTTAGGCAGACCGACAAATGAAGCTAAATGCTGGAAAATCGAAAATGGGAATCTAAACGCGCGAAGATGGATGAACGGGGTCAAAATGTGCAATGAAGTCATAGCATCGTCTGTTTAAACAACAGACGTTTCGGTCTTCAGCATACTGGTTGCTTGGGTATCGGACCGGCTCATCGTGGTGTACCGGCTGAAGTCGTTGGGGAGTCTCGTGTCAACCTCGTCCTTGTGACGGTACGCCTGGCGTCGGAAAAAGATCCGCTTGCACCACTTCCACGCCTCGACACCAATGAAGAACAGGATCGCCTCCACGAACACCACTCCCCATTCCCAGGAGATGCCGGTGTGCTTGAACACCACGTGGTTGATCACAGGGATGTACAGAATCGGGAAGGTGGTGATGAATCCGATCATGATACCGGTGAAAAGGAACTTGTTGCGCCAGACATCAAACATCCACTGCGTAAAGTATCTCTTCGAATCAGGCTGCATCCGGAAGAAACTGCGTCGCATGTCAATCTGCTCCCACGCCAGGAAGAGCGCGAACCAGGTCATGCAAACGAATGTGGTTGCACGAGCACGGAACACCGTGTCACAGTTGCCATCATAGTGGTCGCTGCCGTTGTAGCCAGTGTTGCAGCCACTTCCGAGGTCGCCATCACCCCATCCATACATCACCAGGGAGAACGATGCCAGGCACAGTGCAGCCATCCAGACGCCATATACGAGAGTGTCCACAATAACTTCCCATGTGAAGATACCTTGTTTCTATTATACGTGTTAGCAAAGTGCACAAGACCATGAGTGAAGGAAAGAGGTAAAGAAAGGGGATACATACACTCTGGGGCGGGCGGTTCATGATATCAGGTGCCGCGATCTCCATTCCCAATCCCATGTCAGGGAGACCGGAGGTGATCATAATAATCCAGAGAATTTCGACGGGTGCAATGGGAAACACGGACTGTCCGTTGACATCCTTGAAGACCAGACCAATGAGCAGAGTGAGCGCGAGTCCAACGTTTTCAGCCAACAAATGCAGGACGAATTTCTGAATGTTGTCAAAGATACGACGGCCCTCTTCAATTCCATTGATGATAGAAGCGAAATTGTCATCCATCAGAACCAATTCGGAGGCATCCTTGGCCACATCAGAACCTGCCTGTCCCATGGCAATACCGACATCAGCCCGCTTGAGAGACGGTGAGTCGTTCACACCGTCACCCGTCATTGCCGCGTACTTCCCACGACGATGCAACGCATCAATCATGCGGACCTTGGTGTGAGGCGCGCAGCGAGCAATAACCAATGGTAGAGTGGGGAGATCATCAATCTCGTCCTCAGTCAATTTGTCAAACTGACTGGCTGTCATGACCATTGCATCCGCCACATCCTTTGCAACGCTGTCCATGTTTGCAGGAATGATACCGACCTGTGCTGCGATGGCACGCGCTGTACCTGGGTGGTCACCTGTCACCATGTGCACAGAAATTCCGGCGCGGTAACATTCTTCGATGGCCCCGGCAGTCTCGGGACGAGGGGGGTCATAAAGACCAATGAGTCCGCAAAAAGTGAGGTCTTGCTCAACTTCATCTCTTGGGGGCACTTCTTCTCCGTCGGTGGGGGTCTTCTTCTCCCGGCAAGCAAGGCAAAGCACTCGGAGGCCTTCCTTGGCCAGAGCTTCCATGTTCTGCAGGATCTCTTCTTTCATGCTTGCCTCCAGAGGCACGGGGCTAGAACCAGCGGTCCAAATGACTGATGTGCAAGAGTCGACCACACGTTCGACGGCACCTTTGGTGAAAACCATCTCGCGGTCACCTTGGGCGAAAATCACCGACATTTTCTTCACGGTTGAATCGAAAGGATACTCAGCCTTCTGAGTCCAAACCGGCTTGTCGCCCTTGGTCCAACGATCACGGCCCCAGTTGAAACGAGACGCGAACACCTGGATAGCGATATCTGTGGGTTCACCACGTGCCTGCCATTCATCATTCTCCGACTTGTGAACATGAGCGAGATTGGCCATTGCCGCGACATTAAGATAGTCTTGCAGCACCTGGTTATCCTTCAGTAGATCTTGAGGGTCCCGAGGCTCTCCTTGGGTATCACGTTGGAGCTCAACCGGGGGTTGAGGTAGCAGGCTCAAGTCTCCTTCTTGGGGGTTTAAGGGATCGCTAGAGGATCCCACGGAGTATGTACCCAGTGATGGGAGCCAAGCCCTTTTGGCAACCATGCGGCCCTGAGTAAGCGTTCCGGTTTTGTCTGAGCAAATGTTAGTCACAGCGCCGAGAGCTTCCAAGGAGTCAAGCTTTCGGACAATGACATTTCTTTGTACCATCTGCTTGGTGCCTACCGCCATAGTAATAGTCAAGACCACCACTAGACAAGCAGGAATCATAGCAAGGCCAGTTGCCACAGCGTAGATGATGACTTCCTTGTCATTCCGCATCTCATTTGCCCCCATGACCACGATCGCGAAAACCACGGCAATTGCGAAGAGCAGCAAGGCCAACTTAGAAAGCTTTCTTTGTAAAGGGGTGCCGACGTTGATACCCAAGAAGCGACCGACGGCATCGGTGCAGGTCAGGGTCCAGGCTTCCACGTACCAGCGCTTCTTGGTCTCGCCCTGAGGGCCGCGCTTGACGGGCCGTCTCTTGGAATCCCCAGCGCGGAGGGCGGCCGCGATCGCACCAATTTCTGTCTTCATTCCGGTTCCAACCACAACACCGCGGGCGCGACCCCGGGTCACGGTGGACGAACTATAAGCAATATTCAGGCGATCTCCCGGTCCGGTATCCGGGTCGAACACAGAGTCAACCTCCTTTTGTACCGGCAAGGATTCACCAGTTAACAGCGCTTCATCGGTTTCGAAATTCATGGCATCAACGAGCCTACAGACGCTATTAGCTGGGAGATTTGCCATATTTCTCGCTGGTTACATACCTCAGGTCCGCGGGGACTGTGTCACCCACTTTCAGCTCGACCATATCTCCAGGGACAATCTCGATGGCCGGGATGGTATTGGTTTTGCCGTCGCGAGTCACCACACCAGTTGGGGAACTCAAGGAGCGCAGGGAATCCATGGTCTTTTCCGCTGCATAGTCTTGGTACACACCTACGATGATGTTGAGCGCGATGACGGCACTGATAACACCACCTTCGATCCACGATTGAATACCGAAACTAACCGCCATGGCAATGATGAGAACCTAATTGTTGTCCTGAATTAATCCCTTGTCCCCAAGCATGTGTATAAAAGATCCACGTACCAGCATCATTGCATTGGCAATCTGTCGAATGACAATCTTAATGAGGGAGACCCCTTCTCCGCCTTCCAGCTGATTGGGGCCATACTGACTGAGACGGTTCTTGGCGTCCGCCGTGGTGAGGCCTTCCTCCGAGTTCACTGAGAGCTCTTGGAGGATGGCTGTGTAGGAGAGGGCATGGGCAGGTTGTGATAACGGCTGAGCCGTATCAGTCTTCTTCTCGTCGTGAGACATGGTGTTGGGTGTGTCAATGTGTAGTTGTGGTTGTGTTAATGGGTTTAGGGAAGAGTTGTGTGACGTGATAGAATCTAATAGTGGGGCTTGTCCTTAGGGAGGCTCCATATAGATTGTATCCTCCAGGCAATGCGAGTCCATACACCTACACCAGGTAGAGATACACCTTGAAAGAGGGAGCGATGGATCGGGGAGGAGTTGAGGAGGAGATTTAACCTTTTCCTTCTTTTCCATTTGGGATGAGGCGGGGGAATTGTCGGGTTTATATGTTGTTGATGGAGAATGACGCGAACAAAGGTTCATCGCTTGGCATGGATGCCCTTGGAGAATTGTAAACTGGCGAGAAGAAAGCCAAGCGCCAATGAGGATTAAAGCAGCGCGCGGGTCTTGGCGCATAACCTTGGGTTTGGAGGCAAATGCTGGTTGGACTATGACGCATTCGACCAATGCCGTCGCCACGTGAGCGTCGCTTAATGCTGGGCAGAGGCAAATGACTGGCCAGACCCTCGCCGACCCAGCGGAATGCCAAGCGAGTTCCGGGGCGCGGGAGACTTGGCGCCTCTTGGGTTATTTCCCGCCTCGGCTTCTCTGCACGCTTGGTCGGTCTTGGCCAGACGCAACTGGGAGGGGGTCTGAGAGCGAGTCGCCGCTTGAAATGCCCTCCCCATCGCTCTTCGAATTGCCCAAAAATAATCCTACCTCGTTCTCTCTGACTGGTTACTCACCCCCCCCCCACCCCACTACTCTTACTCGAGTCTTATCGTGCTGACCGGCCCTATGCGACTCCCGGCGCCGGTGTTTGAGCCGACCTATCCGATCCTCCGCGTCTGATACATCTTATTGGATCTGTCGCCAGTGAGTTACGCCTGGCGGTCGTTCTCGTATCGACACGAGACATCACCACCGTCGTGTCGCTCGTGCTATGGCGGATGATCCGCCCGGCGCTGGAATCGCTGGTGTCGTGGTCGGAGCGGTGCTGCTCTTTGGCGCCATTAGCTTGGTTCCTATGTGAGTTCATTCGTCGAATCTATGATCCCCGCTGCAGAAGAGAATCTTCCATGCATTTCGATTGGGACTGGTCATCTACCGGTGTTGGCGGTTGGGTCTCTTCGCAGCCTCTACTCTTCATATCTCGACCCAGAGATATCCAAGTTTTTTTTTTACCTCTCCCTGCCAAGTCCCAGCACACGGTTGACCACCCAAGACAGACTGATTATGTGGCATCACCGACGACGAGCGGCGGCGCGAAGAGCCAGTGAAGTGCGCCTGCTTCAGGTCAATGGGTGCATGCGACAGGTGACGGTGGAACGATGGCTGGAAGAGTTGGCCCGATCTGAAAACGGGGAACCACAGCACCAGCGACACTACGCTCAGGAAACCTGGTAAGGTTGCGCATCCCACTGTTGGAGCACGCCGGGGCTCTTGGCCCTGGAGATGCGGGGACAGGGCTGACACTAGTGGCCTTGGCCGTTATCATCCGGCCCCGTTTCATCTGTTTTCACGTTCTCTGATTTGTTTCTCTGCTTTCTTCCAGTTCCATCTGCCTTTCGACGCTCGTCGTGCCGTCGTCTTCGCAAGACACGCTACCGTCTTCTCCAGAACCCGCCTGCATCCTTCCTCCTTCTCGCTCGACCACCGCTCTCCACCGGCACGACACGCTGACCCCTGACGCTGACCCTCCCCTGCTCGAATCAGATCGGACGCGGTACCGGTACCGCGACGGCGATCGCAGCGTCCTCGTTCTCAACCAGTGTAACCACGCTTTCCACGCCTCCTGTCTTGCGTCATGGTTCGCCTATGGCCGCTACAAGTGCCCCATCTGTCAGACGGAGTACTCCCCCACCGACCCCGGGTAAATTCTCTCTCTTTCTCCTCAGACTCTTACTGCTGATCTTCCCGATGGGATTGCGACATGGCTGGTTCCATGGCTTGCTTGGCGCCTTATTCGGGTCTTGGTTTTTTTTTCCTTTTTCCGATACGGTCTGATCTATCTTTCTATCTGATCTCATCGGGTGTGTAATGACCCTGTTTTGGGAAGTCCATGTATGTATGTGCTGGTCCAGTGATGTAAATGATGTATGGTTTAGGACAAATTGGCCAATGATTCTTCTCTTCTTTTTTATTTTATTTTTTTATAAAAAAAAAAAAAAAGAAATTGTAAGCGCAATGACCATCGAATATGTATAGTATATACCCACCTTGACCCCACGGTCACCAGACACACCAGACGCATAAGATTAATCCCCCCAGGAACCCCATAATCGGAGACATACAGATACCTCATGTCAGAACCATGTCCATCGTAAACCTTGCTAACACCCTAAACTCAAAAGCAAGCCTAGACCCATGGATCAGAAAGTCAAACAGGTCAGAGACCATCTGGGTGTTCAAGCTTTGCATCGGATGGAATTATTCCATTCTGGGATGTTTGTTTTACCATGGATGTTAGGGTTTATCTACAGCGTGAGTCTTGTGGATACAGTATGGAATCTGGTTAGAACACTAAATCTTTTATATCAATGTAATCTAACCCAGAGATTAGAACGCGTAGATCTTACTAAAATAGTAAAGCAGTCCTACGATAATAAAAATCAAAAAGGCAAGAAACCCGAATGAAAATCACCTTCCACTCCACTTCCCTAGATCAGCCCCAGCATAACTCCATAATACTAAATAAAAATCCATGAATAACTAAAATGATTAAATTAAACTAACTGGAAGTGTTTACGAGTCGCGTGTAGCGCCAAGCCTGGCTCCCCCATCTCATGTCTGGTTCCCCTCCAGCCTTATCCTATGACAATTTCTGAATCTACTGATATGCATCGCCCGATGAGGGGTTGTTTGGCCCCGCCAAGACTGGCGGTCTTCTGGGCTAGTTCTGGAAGGATTCTGGAAGGTTCCCTTTTCGGCTGTGTTGGTACTTTGGTGTCTTTACTTTTGGGTACTTTGTGTTTATTTGTTCCTAGTGGTGGTGGTGGTTGATCTACCCGGATATTCCCGAATACGTTGATAAGAGAGTGCATGTCTGACTTGCGTGTTTAGACTGGATCAGTGTCCTCGTGTATCATTCTGGCTATCTAGATAGATGTCGTCCGGATGCGGCGGATGTACTAAATATCATCGTCCCTATTCTGGTAAAGCCTTATCCCGTATTAGCCGGGGTTATCTTATCTTTGCGAGTCGGATCGGCTGGATCGGGCCTCCTTCCAGCAATTCCGGGGACAGCTCACATTTGACATCGTGGGCTAGAATTAGATAGATTCCCCCAGGATAACCCCGTTCGCAGATCATGAACGGGACTACGTGGCTTCGGTGATCGATGGATCTTCCCCGACAGTACATATATACTACACGAACTATCTACTTTATATAACTCATTTCCCATTTAGGTTCTATATGATGGATACATATGAAAATCGGGAAATGTCGGAATCGACAAAACAGCCGCGAAGACATCCAGACCGTATCCATCGGACCTGTCATCGGAGAATATTTATCGGTTGGTGGAGCACGCCTGCATGGCATGAACGGGCTCGTGGTGTCCAGGTATTGGCTCTTGGTTCTCGACTGCTCTTTTACTGCTTCTGGGGGGGTTGGTGATACCGTGAGTAGGGTTGGAATTTGAGATATTGGGGGGTTGGGGTTGGTTTGTGGTGGATTGGTAGGATTAGGGTTTGTTTCTGGTCATGAGTTGAAAGAAGTAATAGATTTTGAACTACTATCCTGATATTTTCACTCTTTTGATTGTAGTCTTACGACGCACTTGTGAATTCTGGCTCCGATCTATGTCTTTTTGAATAGAGTGTGATATCCGAGTTGAGTATTGTTGGAGATGGCTTCTCAGACTTATACCACTTTCCTCAAAAACGGGATGAATATGGCCATGTCGTAGAACTTCTTATGGCGCTGTGCCTCTCTGTATCTACCAACACTTTCCCACGTATCAAGAACATCGTCCAATTGAGAACGCTGCCGAAATCAATGATGAATCTGTCGTGGCTTATTTAGGTTGCTGTTTTCACCTCAAATAGCGCAAGTCTGACTTTTGCGCAATCAGCTATTGCTGTTGTCTCTCCTTCTAATGAATACACCGTTATCATGTTATTATTTACTGAGAAGAAGACGCTGGGAATGTGATATTACCGCTAAATCATTACGTTACTCATATCCACAGACCAAACTTATTCATCTTTCTCAAAGTCCTTCCTCACTTGCTCGGCAACTTTATCATCCACCAAAATCTGGCATGCAACAACAGCCATACCAGCGGCACAGGCAAGACTACGCTTATACCCCTCCGGCGATCCAGCACCATTCGTAAACTGCGGTGTATGATTCACTCCCTCGGCGGGGATGGTGAACATTCCATGAAAGCCGGGCACGGCATAGGTAACATTCCCTGCACGACAATGTCAGTACTGATCCCTAAAGCCGAATCAAGCCATTGCAATACGAACCCATATCTGTCGACGCCCCAGCCAGTACTCCCTTCTTCCCCGAGTTATCAAAAACTGTATGGTGCCCCATTGCGCGCATGGCAGTAACGTAATTCTCACAGATAGGCGTATTGGTCTTCAGATCCGCGTACGAGATGCCCCTAGTTCCAGTTAATGATGTCCTTCCGGAGCAGTATCACGAATATCATAGCATACCAATCAAACTCCACCTTGCATCCGGTGGCAGTCGCCGCAGCCTCGAAGCACTTGACCACCTTTTCGGTCAACGGCTTCAGGGTCTTGAGACTGGGTGACCGGATATAATAGTCCACGGACGCCGACATGGGAATCACATTCGGGCGTTCTCCGCCGTGCGCAATGACCCCATGGATCCTCTGCGTCGGTAGGATCTGCTGTCGCAGCAGAGAGATATTGACGTACGCCGCCACCACCGCATCCAGCGCATTTACGCCCTCCCACGGCGCAGCAGCCGCATGCGCCGGCTTGCCAGTAAATGTCACCGTGACCTTGTCGTTCGCGAGAAACCCACCCGGCAGCACCGTCGCCACGCTCAGCAGCTCCGGGTCATCCGGGGCCATCGGCATGGGATGCACCATCAGACAAGCGTCCACGTCCTCGTACGCCCCATTCTCTAGCATTTTCACCTTCCCCCCGCCGGATTCTTCCGCCGGCGTGCCCAGCAGCCGCACCGTGTACCCCGGCCCATCGGGGTACTGCGCCTTCAGGGCCTCGCAGGTCGCGATGAACGCGGCGATCGAGCTGGTCGCGATGAGGTTGTGGCCACACGCGTGTCCGATCCCCGGGAGGGCGTCGTATTCGGCGTTGAAGGCGACGACGCGGCCGCCACTGCCGTACGTGTATGAGATTTCCAGGGCGGTTTCGAGTCCATAGGCGCTGCGACGCACTTGGTAGCCTTCTGATTTGAGGTTTTCGAATAGTGCGCAGATGTGGTCGTGGGCTTTGTATTCTTCGTAGCCTAGTTCGGGGTTTGACCAGATCTGTATACGGTCAGAATGCTGCCGATAAGTAGTAGTAAGATTAATAGAGTAGAATCGAAGCTACTAACTTGATGATTGATACTCTTCAACTCAGCATCATATTTCTCAAGCGCTGCCTGAACGCCATCAATCAAGCGATACTGATACTCTTGAACGTGCATTATGTCTCGACAATAGTTGTACTCAGTTGGAGCGCAAGTTGCAACACGAGGGAACTAGGTGTCTTCAGGTATCTTATATAATTTCCCCGTCTCCACTTGCATGATGAAGCCAACCTTCTGGCAGTTCCAGAGCCATTGCTCGGCAATGCTTCGCTTGTCAAGACCAATCATGTCGTGTTCCAACGAATCCTGCATCTCTTATCGCGGGCAAATTCCATCGTCTCGCTCCAGCGATAGGACGGATCGTCGTTTTCTGACCCACCCGCAACTTCCCCCGCTATTTCTCCTCATGGTGGTTATTTGGGGTCGAATCGCCAGCCGAGGCGATGGTTTGTATTGGGTAAGAGTAGGGTGTTCGGTCGGGTTTTTCTTTTTCTTTTTCTTTTTCTTTTTTTTTTTTTTTTTTGTGGTGGTTGTTTTATAATTGTTTGTTTGTTGGAGGTGAGTAGATGTATATTTAGAGTTGGCATTGAGCTTAACAGTACAACATAAGAGGAAAACCCAGAAGACAACAACCCTTGGATCTAAAGACTATCTTCATGATACAGTACTATCTTAGTATGAAAATACTATATTCTACCCCCAAAAGAAGCGATCTAGGGAGGTATTCTCACAGAAGTTAGCCTTGAGTAACCGAACAGCCCCAAGATCAACCAGTACAACAGGCATAATCAGACAAATATAGTAATCATACACACACTGCACTTAAGCCTTGCAGCAGAATCATTTCGGCGAGTGAATATGTATCATCATGGTACTCCTGCGAACGTATCCAAAGTCCAAAGAAAAGAAGATCTTACCTTGACATGTACAGCTGGTTGAGACTATCACTGGGTATGAGATGAGATGTTCGAGGAACTGGTCAAGGAACTGTTCGAGGAAGACTTCGCCTATTTATTACCAGAAGTGTCAGTCCTCTTTAGGACTAAGTGGAGATACATTCGTTGAGTGGTGTTGAGTCAGACTGAGTCGGATACGAACTGCGTCATCTATTTGGACGCTTTTAAGGTATATTGACTAATCATTAATCGGATAGTGGGTATATGGGGTCGTGTTGTAAGAGTTTGGTGTCTTAAGTAGAGTGTATACATCAACACCAGGTAGAGGGTACGATCGAGATTGGTTTGTAGTCTGGATCTCTATATTGCTAATTGAGTAGTTATGATTGTATGGATTGACTCTATTTGACTTATAGATACTTTGTGCTAGATCTGGAGGGTTACTATAGGAGGTGTATTGTAGATATGAATGGGAATTCTACCAAAGAGCTGGAGTATCTCTAACCCCGATGTCTAGTTGGATAGAACTAAAAGATCGCTGGCCCATTACCCTAAATATGTCGATCATACTCCTTATATAGTTAATAACAATCACTGGCGTATCTCTTTAACCCCCAATAGTCGAGTTGGATATAGCGTTAGGCCGCAATGGAAATCCATGTAACCAAAAGCTGGCTATTCCGGCCCGGGGACTAGATAATCTTTCTTTTTTTTTTACTTTGCCCTGAACCTCTCGATTAAATTAAACATTTTAGTACGTCTAACCAATAGCCCCTTTACATAGAATGTCTAACAGGGCCTTAGTGTTGCTCGCACGAGACAAATATAGGAGATTACATATTAGATAGGGCTATTATTGTTTCGTCTTTCTTTTCATTACTATTAATTAACCATAATACTATATCATCCTGTTCCTGGATTGGTTTTAGCATACCGCCGGTTCCACTTTGAAGTAAACGGTTTGACTCACTTGACTCACATATACGAACTCCGAGTCATACTATATCGGCAGTGGGGAGCTCGTATACACTTTTCTCTAGACGTCTTGGTTGCCCCACTGACCGTTCCACGCAGGTCTGCATATTTACTTATGAACTGACAAGCTTAAATGGACTTTCTCCTGACCAGCATAGCTAGCTTTAAGTTGATATAAGCAGATGGCCCTATCGTCCGTACCCAACGACTATATGCACGAGATGAATCAGTCGCACAACGAACTACCAGCTTGTGGTCCAGGGTTGAAAACACCGTGGATCTTCAGTGTTCTTCCCGTATTTCAGGCATGTCAAATTTGATTTCCGTGTCTAAAATCTACTGTATCGCTACCATAGCTCATAATTGCTTTCCATGGTACATGAACTAAAAGTAATAGAATAGTGTATCAGTGGTAGAACCAAGAGACTTCGTAAAAACTAAGTGTGTTAGCACCAAGGTTCGTTAGTTTACTGTTCCTCCCTTGAGACCAAATCAAGTATCCATCCTGCACCAGTGTCAACCCTAGGAACTCTATGTATCCATAGGAATCACAAATGCTTAGCCAATGGGAATGCCAGATCAGCCCAACATAGAGACGTCATCTGCCTAGGTATGTGATATCCCCAGCTCGGTCCTGTACCTCCGTTGATGATGAGAGGCTGCTTGGAACCCACGGGATCATACCCGGGTAACACGACATTAGTCTTGTGTCAAGTCAATGACCAGCCTGTCACACAGGAGGCGTATACTATCGATTGAGGTTGGGCATCGGCCTCATATACCAGGATGCGGCTATGCAGCCCCATAGAGTGAGCTTTTGTTACGAGGGACGATCATGGTGATGGCCAACCATCTTTCGCTAAATCGCTATCATCCTTGGAGATATTAGACTCTAACGAAGAGAACGCAACTACTGCTTCGCGTTATCTACATGGCCCTGGGGATGGAATCAAGTATCTGGCAGCTAGATTACGCAAGGGATGCTGGGGCTACGGGATGTATTAGCAGAGTTGATTTGTCCAGTCATACAGTAGCGGTATGTTAGGGTAAGTACCTTGTCAAGGACAGTCTACATGCATGCAGTTTTATGCCTTCACTCGATTCAGGCCCGATGGGCGTGCCCTAGTTGGAATCTCAACCTCACACACCCAACCCACCTGTTCTACGGATACCGGCAGCGTGAGGGCGTGCGATGCAGGCAAACACGCTCCCAACTAGGCCAAAAGGTCTGATGATTCTGAATCGCACCTATACAGTATACCGCCGTTACATGTTCTCAGAGAGCAGGATGATACCGACGTGAAATCAAGGAAAAGGAGTTCATATGGAGAATTATCCCTGCTTGATCGGGCAGCATACCGCTAACAACTTGTCAAAAAGCTCCTGCTGCAAGGCATCTGCACTGCCAACTGGCCCCTAGCCAATTGGTCTGGCTTGCGACCAAGTCCTGCAAGTTGCAGAAAAGGAAGAAAGCAATGCGTAATACATCGCTGATTAGTCTCGTTGAGATGGGTCTATCACATTAATCACACACGTATGTGCAGTACCCCGCCTACAAAGCGATCCATGGTAGAAGAAACATTGCAGCTACTCCCCTTAACCCCACTATGCAGAGCTCAATCCTGGAGTATTGATCAACTGACAAGTCACTACTCCTATATATCCCTGTGGTAAAACACAAACTTCATAAGGGGGCGCCATTTCCTCTGTTTACTCCTGCGTCCCTTTCCCAACGACGCTGAATACCGAGATACAAAGCAACAATGTCTGATATCGGCCCCAAACCGCTCGCCATCGTCGGGTTTGCTGCCAAATTCTCCCAGGAGGCAACCAATGTGGAGAATTTCTGGGAATTCCTTCTCAAAGCCCGCCAGTCTATGACGCCGTTTCCGAAGGATAGACTGAATCTCGGTGGTTACTATCATCCAGATCCAGAACGTGCTGGAACGGTTCGTGAGCCCGATTCTACCGCAAGGGAAAGCACAGTCATCCTAATTTTAAAGGCTAGATCCATGCAAAAGGTGCACATTTCCTGGCGGAGGACCCCAATGCCTTTGATGCGGCGTTTTTCAATGTAAACAAAACCGAGGTGGCAAGCCTTGATCCTCAGCAGCGACTGGTAATGGAAAATGTGTATCATGCACTTGAGAATGGTATGTCTGTTTGATATAGGATATGTGTTATAGAATGTTCAGACTAGATACTAATCTTGATGAATTTGTCTAGCTGGTATCCCAATGGATAAGGCTGTGTCGTCTAATACGTCCGTCTTCGTTAGTGGGTTCAACAACGACCACAGGGATCGGTTGAACACAGACCCCGATATCGCTTTGAAGCATCGGCCCACGGGATCGGAAAGCTCCATGATATCTGGGCGAGTGAGCTGGTTCTATGACTTCAGAGGCCCGAGCTTGACGGTCGATACTGCATGCTCGAGCTCAATGGTTGCCTTTCATCTGGCGAACCAAAGCGTCCTAACTGGGGACAGTGATATGGTATGGCTTGCTTGTGTTTAATTATTCACTACCAGTATCTTCTTCCCCATATATATCACTGTCTTTCTTTCGTACTCTCGACATGGAGCCTCACTGATGCGGAACTACTAGGCAATTGTCAGCGGAGTAAACGTCTTCGGTGCCCTGAGCCATATTCAAGGAATGAGCTACTCAGGATTCCTCAGCCCCGACGGAAAGTGTTTCACATTCGACCATCGGGCCAACGGATACTCCAGAGGAGAGGGAGTTGGTACCGTGATCGTCAAGTCCCTCGACAAAGCTCTTGCAGACGGCGACACAATCAGGGCTGTAGTTCGCGCCACGGCCTTGAACCACGATGGCCGCACCCCCGGTCTAACGTATCCCAGTGGTGATGCCCAAGAGCGCCTCATCAGGGATATATACGCATCTGCCAGGTTGGACCCTGCCGAGACTCTCTACGTCGAGTCCCACGGCACCGGTACAACTGCCGGCGACCCCATTGAAGTACGCTCCATCGCTCGAGCTTTTGATTCCGTTGACCGCACGCAGCCGATCTATGTTGGAGCGGTGAAACCCAACATTGGCCATGTTGAAGGTGGATCGGGGATATCGGGGATAATCAAAGCAATCTTGATCCTTGAGTCTGGGGTTATTCCGCCGAATGTTAACTTCGAGAAGGTTAACCCGCTCATTCATATGGATGAGTGGAACGTTCGTTTTCCAACGGAGGTTATGCCTTGGCCTGCGTCGGGCCCTCGACGTGTGTCGGTAAATTGCTTCGGGTTGAGTGGGACCAACGCTCATTGCATTCTGGATGATGCATACCATTTTCTCCAGAGTCGGGCCCTAATTGGGAACCATAACACGCGGCCAGCTACGCCTTCAACTGAGGAGGTCACTCGGTTGGTAAATTCACGGGTCGGTGCTGAAACATCGGATGTGCAACAGGAGGACGCAAACACAAGCGACAGTGAGACCCCTAAACTTCTTCTCTTCTCCGGGTTCGACCAGGAGGCCCCCAAGCGGATCTCGACTGAGCTGCTCCCGTACATCAAGCGCCATGCCCATTCCTCAAGCTTAGATCAGACCCAGACACTCCTCGATGTGGCGTTCACGCTCTCGGAGAGAAGATCCCACTTTCGATGGAATAGTTACCTGCTCGCCGGGTCCCTGAAGGAACTTCAAGCGCAATTGGAATCCGACACAAGTCTTCCACTTGCGATCAGCGCACAGAAACCACCGAAAATTGGCTTTATTTTCACCGGACAGGGTGCGCAGTACCCCGGGATGGGCCAGCAACTGTTACAGTTTTCTGTGTTTCGGGAATCCCTCGATGCTGCCACCGCGTACCTGAAGTCGTTCCTTGGCTGTGAATGGTCGATAATTGGTAAGCTTCATAGCATGTATCCAGACACGCAGTCAACTAACCCTCTGCATCAGATGAAATCCTCAAGGATAAAGCTGCCTCGAGAATGCATGAGGCTATCATATCCCAAGGTTGCTGCACAGCCATTCAGGTGGCCTTGGTCGATCTATTGCACAGTTGGAATATCCATCCCGTTAGCGTTATTGGGCATTCCTCTGGAGAGATAACAGCTGCCTACTGCGCCGGGAAGATTTCCCGCGAGGCTGCATGGCATATCGCATATGAACGCGGACGTCTGACCTCACATATTCCCAGGAAGACGAAAGGAGCGATGCTTGCCGTTGGATTGGACGGTGTGACCCTGCAGGCCTATCTGGAACAAATCCGCAACAAGGTGCCCGGAGATTTGGTGGTGGCGTGCTTTAACAGTCCCAAAAACCACACTGTTTCCGGAGACGAGGCCTTGATAACTGCCCTGCAGAGCGCGTTGGAGGAGAAAGGCATATTTGTCCGTCGACTGAAAACCCCCAATGCTTATCACTCCCCTCATATGTTAGATATTGCCGACGATTATGCGAACGCTATGCGGGAAGCTCCACAAGGATACTACCTAAGCCAGAACGCAACTGTCCGTATGTTTTCTACCTCAACTGGGGGTGAAGTGATCGACGACCGAATCCAGGGCGAATATTGGGTGAACAACCTGATTTCTGCGGTGAAGTTCACTACAGCACTGCAATCTATGTGTCTCGCCCGTGATGGGTCTGCTCCTGATGAAGTCCTGGAGCTTGGGCCTCACTGCGCGCTTCAAAGTGCAGTGAAGGAAACCCTGATGGGACACGAATCAATTGCATATCGAGCGACTCTGAGTCGCAATGATAATACAGTAAAGACTATGTTGCACACGATTGGGGCATTGGCCGTCCGTGGAGTACAGGTCAACCTGTGTAAGGTGAACACAGGCAGGGAACCCGTCCAGCGAAGCCCAAAATTGCTGGTGGATTTCCCTCCTTACCCGTTCAAGCATGAGGAGAAGAGTCTCTATGAGAGCCGACTCACTCGTGCTATACGTTTCAGACCCTTGCCCCGGCATGACCTGCTGGGCGCACCATCTCCAGATTCCAGCCCGCTACGGTGGTCCTGGAAACATTATCTCCGGGTGACCGAGATGCCGTGGCTGAGAGACCATGTGGTAAGTCCTCTTCCTATCGAAGCCGTTTAGTATCCATATCTAAGCATTTTGAAGGTTGCCGAGAACATCGTCTTTCCCGGTGCAGGCTATATCGTGATGGCCATCGAGGCTACCCGACAAATCATGAACGGTGCCCCCCTCGACGGATTCCATGTCCGAGACGTAGCGCTCAAATCAATGCTGATTGTCCCTGATAACAAAGATGGAGTGGAAACCCTCTTCTCCCTGTCTCCGATGGATGAATCCAACGTATCGACATCCTCCATCTGGAACAAGTTCACGGTCAGCTCATACGACTTTGAGAATGACGAGTGGACCGAGAACTGTTCCGGCTACGTATCCGCGGAGTTGAAAGGCCCGCCTAGCCCCGTCACTCGCGGCCGTGAAGATACATACCAGCTTGAGACCTGGGACCTGGCGCAGAAACAAGCAGATCTGTGTCGGAGGCCCATGGATTTTGCCAGAGTATGCGACAACCTGGATTCAGTTGGCATCAAGTTCGGTCCACTGTTCCGCAACATGTCAGACGTGAAGATTGGAGGCCAGGGTGCTGGAGTTATGGCCGGCAAGATCAACATCCCCGATGTTGCTGCGGCCATGCCAAAGGGCTATACTCACCCGCATTTGATCCATCCGGCTACGCTGGACGCCGCGCTCCAGGCTGGGATCGCGGCCATCTGTGACTACACTGGCAATGGCTTGCTAAGACGAGGTAACGTCCCGGTGTTTATCAAGGACCTGTGGATATCGGCTTCTATGCCAGCTCAAGGGAGCCTGCAATGCTGCGGCAACGCGTCTTTACTGGCTCATGATATGTATACCTTCGACGGAAGGGTGTGGGATCTAGATGGGAAGAACGGTCTTATCACATTGGGAGGAGTTCGCTTAACACCTTTCCAGTCGAAGACAGACAACTCCAATGAGAAGCAGCTGTGCCACGCTATCAAATGGGGTGCCGACGCAAACTTTGCCTCCAACTTATTGTTGGGCCAGCCGATCCCGGATCGGTCGGTTTACGAGAGCCAAAAGCTCTGGTTCAGTGAACTCCAGCTGGCAGCCACCCTCTTAGGCGCTGATGCCCTAACAGAGTTAAAGACAGATAAACTGCCTGAAGCAACACCCAACCACCTGCTAAAGTTTCATGAACTGATAAAGCGCATGGTCGCGGATGTTGCTAGTGGCTCGATACCTCATGTCACATTCGAGCAATGGCAGAAATACTCCAACGATCGTATATTGAAACGGGAACTTTATGACCGAGTCGCGGGTCGCGATCTCAACGGTGCTGTTTTAGTGCGAATGGGGTCTTGTATCGCATCCTTCCTGCAAGAGGAATCGGACCCTTTGTACGTTATGTTTGGACAGGACGACCTGATGGCCCGATACTACGATTCGGACATGGAAATGGGGCCAATCCCCGAGCAGTTCGAGCAGCTTATGTCTTGCATGCGATTCACATTTTCCAATCTCAAGGTCTTAGAGGTTGGCGCAGGTACCGGCGGATTCACGGCCCGTGTGTTGAAGTCCCTACACCCTGTGAACGCAGATGGCGAGATAGAAGGGAACTGTATTGCCTCCTACGACTTCACAGATGTATCCCCGAGCTTCTTTGAAAAAGCCAAGGATCGTCTCGCGGGATGGAGTCGCATACTCAACTACAAAAAGTTGGATCTCGGGGTTGATCCCATTTCTCAGGGTTTCACAGCTGCATCCTATGACATGATTGTCGCGAGCAATGTCCTTCATGCGACTGCCAATATTCAGCAAACTCTAAAAAATATGCATCACCTGTTGAGGCCCGGTGGCAAGCTGCTGTTCCTCGAAGGCGTCCGGCAGGAAACCGTCTACAGCAATATCTCTTTCAGTGCGCTGCCTGGCTGGTGGCTTGGCCAGGAGCAGGAAAGGGAGTGGTGTCCCTATATTTCCAAAGAACAGTGGCATACTTATCTGTGCGGTTCAGGATTCTCAGGCGTAGATGTCAGCATTTCGAGCTCGCATTATCCAGAATTCAATAAGCTCGGAATCATGCTCTCAACTGCCGTCCAGCCACCTTTACTGGCCAACAGCTGCACAGTCATGGTCATTTGTACGGAGTCGGAGAGTGGTAGTGTAGGGGCCCTACTCCAGGAATATTTCAACAAGAAATTGGGCATTCCCACTTGTGCTATGCTTCATCCTAGCCAGCTTATTGATACCGATCTCAACGGGGTCGTGTGCATTTCCCTCCTGGAGCTCTACTCGCCGATCCTCGGGGATCTCGATGAAAATAGCTTTGCACAAGTGAAACATATTTTGTCTACCTGCCCCCGGATGATATGGGTTGCAGGAGCGGAAGATCCGAGAAATAGCATGGCTACTGGTTTAATACGGACCCTGCGGTGGGAGCGTGATACTCAGGACCTCAACCTGGTCACAGTAGCAGTTGACGCTCAAGTAAGCCCAACAGACGAGATACTTCGTGCCATATCTGACATATTTCAATACCAATTCGTCAACGTGGGTGGGCGGATAGAACGTGTGAATGCGGAGTATAAACTTGTCGATGGCCAGATCCAAACGAACCGGATTGTGGACAATGTCGACGCCACAGAAGCGATATACTCCCAGTTCTCAGAGCCCGAGCCAGTACCTTCCCAATGGCAGGGCATGGCGCGGTCTATTAAACTTCAAATAGGCCAGCCTGGAAGTCTGGACAGCCTCCACTGGGTGGCTGACGACGACATGTCACGACCCCTCAACCCGTCAGATATCGAGGTCGAAATCCGTGCTGTTGGGGTCAACTTCCGGGATCTCTTGACCGTGATGGGCGAGCTCCCGCAGACAACTATTGGCGGCGAAGCAGCGGGTGTGATTACACAAGTCGGGTCAGCGGTCGGTAAGTTCAGTGTAGGAGACCGAGTTGCATACTTTGGCGACCCTCGCTACGTGGGAGCTTTCCGGACGTTGGGCAGAGCCGATGAAAGTCTGGCCATGCGGATTCCGGACGAATTCGACTTCGAACAGGCAGCAAGTATGCCTGTTATCTACACAACTGTGATATACTCTCTGAGGAACGTTGCCAGGCTAGAAGAAGGAGAGTCCGTCCTTATACACGCAGGCGCCGGCGGCGTGGGCCAGGCGGCCATACAATACGCACAATTCGTCGGCGCAGAGGTGTTTGCCACCGTCTCCACCGTGGAGAAGAAGGAGCTTCTCATGAAGGAGTACAGTATCCCAGAAGACCATATCTTCTCCAGTCGTGACATGGCATTCGCTGCAGGTATCAAGAAGCTGGCACTGGGCGGTGTTGATGTGATTCTCAACTCTCTTTCCGGGGAGGCTCTTCGTCAGTCATGGGATTGCATTGCTCCGTTTGGCAGATTCATTGAGATTGGAAAGCGGGATATCCAGACTGGTGGAAAGCTCGATATGGAGCCATTCTTAAAGAATGCGGTCTTTGCGAGCGTAGACCTACTCACTGTTGCCAAGTATCGGCCCCAAGTCTTTGTGAAGCTCTATGATGAGCTTGTCAAGTTATGGAGCGAGGGCAAGATTCGGCAGCCTCGGCCAGTGACTAAATACACGTATAGCAATATCCAAGCGGGGCTACGCTCGCTTCAGCTCGGGCAGAGTGTGGGAAAGATTGTTTGCGTGCCGAGTGATGAGCAGATTCCTGTCTTGCCAGAGCCAGAAAGTCCATTTGAACTGGACTCCAACGGATCGTACATCCTGGCAGGTGGACTTGGAGGCATCGGACGCAGCATTGCATACTGGATGGCGTCTAAGGGCGGGAAACACCTCATCTTCCTGAGCCGCTCTCATGGGCTGAGCTCAGCCGCGGAAGAGATGATATCCACGCTAGAGAGCATGGGCTGTCAGCCCCATGTCTTCTGCTGTGATATCGCAGATGAACAGAAGCTAGGGGCCGTGGTGAAGGACATTCAAGCGAATTACCCCCCGATACGCGGATGTATTAACTGCTCGGTGTCTTGGGCGGATAGTGCCTTTGAAAATATGACCTACACCGAATGGGGCACGTCTATCAAATCAAAGGTTAACGGATCCTGGAATCTCCACAGCCTTCTACCGTCCAAAGGCCTCCAATTCTTTGTTATGCTATCCTCTGTTGGCGGCGTAGTTGGCAACCGAAGTCAAGCCAACTACAACGCGGGCAATACATTCCAGGATGCCTTGGCGAGACACCGTATATCGCGCGGACTTCCCGGCGCAAGCATCGATCTTGGAGCTGTTGTGTCCGTCGGCTTTATGGCGGAGAACAAAGAATATGTCAGGCATACTATGAAGATTGCCAATCATCATCGTGAGGATCAGATGCTCGCCATTATCGATTACCTACTCGATCCTCGGCGTGTTCTCACAGAGACGACTTGCCAGTTGGTCTGTGGCCTATCTACTCAGTCAGATTATGAGAAACGAGGCATCCCGGCCCCAAGGCATCTCCAGTACCCAATGTTCATGCACCTACAAGATACGATTTCTAATGAGGAGGTGCAAGGGTCGAAGACGGATCAGTACCATGTTCAAGCCTTGTTAGCAGCCGCGCGCAGCGAGATCGAAGCAGCAGATATTGTTCTGAACGGCATCCGGAAGAGGCTATCAACAATTCTTAGCATGTCTGAAAGTGACATTGATCCGTCCCGCTCCATCCGTGAGAACGGAGTAGATTCGTTGATTGAAATGGAATTCCGGACGTGGGTGTCCAAAGACCTGGGTACAACCCTAGCTACGGGAGACATGAGCGCGAAGAGTATCGCCGAGTTGAGCGTGAAGATAGCAGGATCCAGTGCGTTCACCCATTATAAAGGTTGAGATCTATGGTGTATCTGCTTGTGAGCATAGAGTGATAAACAAGGAAGACGTGTCAGAAGGTTGATTGATTCCTACCGAGTAGCCAAGTACTATGCGGTAGTTGGAAAACTTTTTAACTAGCCAAGAAAATGGACATCTATCATGCAACATAAGGGCATTGAGACCAGGACGCCAGAAACCGTAATCTAAAGAAATCGAAAGGTATCATCAATTCGTTGAAGCATTACGCCCGTCCAGAAGCTTTTCCTGGCATCTTGGCGGGACCCAATCCTTGTCGGATCTCGTCCAACATTCTGATTCCAATCGCTTCGTTACCATTCTTGCCTCTCTTTGCCTTGGCACCCTTTCGCTTCACTTGGGCGCCTGTATTGCCGTCCCAGCCCGCAAGGAAATCATCCATGACCTCATTGAAATCATGGCGGGGAGCCACAGCTACTCCGTTCGCGTCGATCAGGCTGGGGGCCTGCGACGAGGCGGTCGAAAAGCTGGTCATGCCGGTCATGCCGGTCATACCGCTGACCATGGACATGCTATCATCGTACTCATCTTCCTCGTCGAGAGCGTAGAGCGCCTCCACCCGGTCAAACCGGTCATCCAGCAGCCGGTGCCCTTCCGTCCGGGCCAGAGCGGAAGAGGTCATGGAGTAGGCCGAAGGGTTGGTGAGTGCACCTTTACGCTTCTTTCTGCGGATAGGGGTACCACCTACGGTGAAGACAGTGGAGGCAAGAGTGCTTTGTTGCTCTGAGGGCATAATACTGGGCGGTGCTGCCGGCGCAGCCTTCACTTTACCCTCCTTCTTGAACTTGGCAAACTCGCGCATCCATCCCTGGTCCTCGGGGTGCATATCTGGAGCTGGCGCATCGTGCTCAGGCAATTCACCCGACTCAACGTCTTGGGGTTCACTCTGGGCGAATTCGTTTCTCTGCGGAGGTTTGTAGTCGGTTTTGCTGGGCTGCACAGGGGCCTTCTCAGTGGCATCGGACTCCCATCCGTCATCGTCTTCCTCGTCAAACAACGTATCCTCCCAATCGCCCTGATCCATCTCCTCCGCTTGAGACGTTAATTTGCCAAACACATCCTCCTCATCGTTTTCGTCAACAAATTCCTCATCCTCAAGAGCCTCCAATACTTCCCGCAGACGGGGATCCATATCAGGCTGGAATCCCGCAATCGCATCGGGCACATTCTGCTGATCCTGGTAGGTCGGTTGCCGGACATACGATGAGGCAGTCGAACGCATATCAGATCCATAGACGCTTCCAGGCCCATACTCGCTTCTCGCATCGTCCAGAGTGACTTGTCGCAGAGCATCTTCCAGCTTCATTCCCTTAGCCTTGCCCTTGTCCTTGCTCTTGGCCTCCACGAAATATGAATCACCGGCGCCGGTGCCCAGCTCGCGCAAGTGTTGCATGTAATCATATTTGGAGTCATCGTAGAAAATACCGTAGTTCGCAGCTTCACCTTCGTTCCTCCGGACGGGCTCGGTCCCAAATTCACTGGCTAGATCCGAGAGCTTCTTGCCGCGGGCTTCGAATGTAGAGCTACCTGCTGCTGGGCCTGACACGGGGGCCAGAACACGGTCATCGGCTGAGGCATCGTGGATCAGGGGGTCATTTTGGGATCGGTGGAAAAGTTGGTATGTGGTTGCATTCTTTTTATCGCTATTTGAATTCTGTTAGCCACTGGACGGTCAATAAACCCTGTGTGGAAAGCCACATACATCCACTGCTTGCGGGGAGGCATTTTGGCGATTGCGATCGGTGTGAACAGCAGGAATGAAGATTTTCAGCCTTAGTGGGTTGATATTGTATGGACCTTGGGAGCAAAAAAATTGTGGGATGTGATAGCGTCACGTGAGGGCTTATCGGGATGCCCAACTGGTCGTCCTCAGGCAGCGAGTGGGGGATGCGCTGAGGATATTGTACGATACAAATCAAATTGCTCCATGACTACTACTGGCTATGAACTCCCTATCACGATTACTCTGTATATATTTACTGACGTACTTCTCTTGTTTCATCAACAGGGGAAAGATATGCTGAGTCAGCCATTTCTTATCTTATCGGCGGGGCTTGCCTGATTGGGCGATAGATCATCGCCAAATGGAACAAAATTAATAATTCTCTCCGTCGCTTTGCCTCTTTACATTTCCCCTCCATATCCCCCTCCTTCCTCCTTTTTTTTCCCTTCCACTCCACTATCGGAAGGTTTTATTTCAAGTTTGGTGTACTGTAAGTCGAGTCACTTCACCACACAGTCACCATGGTTCTCGCAAAGTCCAAAAACTCCGTGGGGCTGGGCAACAGCCTCATGAAGGATCGTTTCGGAAAGGGAAAGGCGTCGAACATGAAGAAAGCCTCGCACAATCAAGCCGTCGCACGGAAGGACATGAACGGAGAGACATACATCACCAATGCGAAGGAGGATGCCGCCTGGGTGAAGATGCGCAGTATCACGGAACAAGCCGCTCTCGACGAGTTCCTGAGCACCGCTGAACTGGCGGGCACCGATTTTACCGCTGAGAAGATGAACAATGTTAAGATTATTCACGCCGATCAGAAGAACCCTTATCTCCTGTCCGCGTCCGAGGAGAAATCCGCTGTGAAGAAGCACCAGAAGAACAGAGGACGACTGACCGTTCCGAGACGACCGAAGTGGGATTCGACGACGACACGGCAACAGCTCGATGTTATGGAGAGAGAGAGTTTCTTGAGCTGGCGCAGAGGACTGGCTGAGCTCCAGGAGAATCATGATTTATTGATGACCCCGTTTGAGCGGAACTTGGAAGTCTGGCGACAGCTTTGGCGTGTCATTGAACGGTCTGATCTGGTCGTGCAGATTGTCGATGCTCGAAACCCATTACATTTCCGGTCGGAGGATCTTGAGTCTTACGTGAAGGAGATTGATCCCAAGAAAGAGAACCTTCTACTGGTCAACAAGGCAGATATGCTCACTGAGAAGCAACGAGAGGCCTGGGCAGACTACTTCGATCGCAACAACATCAGCTTCCGGTTCTTTTCGGCCCAGCTAGCGAAGGAGAAAATTGAAGCACAGCTTGCGGAAGAGGGCGACAGCGAGGATGAAGAGGTTGCGGAGAAGCTGGCGGAGACAACAATCGAAGAACAGTCAACTGAGGCGCCACAGGAGGAGCATGATGGAGGATTGAAACTTCCTGGCTCGAGCAGATCCCGGAGGACGGAAATTCTCGACGTTGATGAGCTCGAAGAACTCTTCCTGTCCAACACCCCCGATACTCTTCCCGAAAACGACGACCCAGAGAACCCACGCAAGCAAAAGACCGTCATTGGTCTTGTCGGTTACCCTAACGTCGGTAAATCCAGTACAATCAACGCCCTTCTCGGAGCCAAGAAGGTCTCGGTGTCCGCTACGCCCGGTAAGACGAAGCACTTCCAGACCCTTTACCTCTCGCCGGAGATCATGCTCTGCGATTGCCCCGGTCTGGTGTTCCCCAACTTCGCCACAACCAAGGCCGACCTGGTTGTCAATGGTGTCCTGCCCATCGACCAGCAACGTGAATTCACTGGCCCAGCAACCATCATCGCTCAGCGCATCCCCAAGCATTTCCTTGAGAACGTCTACGGAGTCACCATCCATACCCGCCCCATCGAAGAAGGCGGCACCGGCATCCCCACCGGCAGCGAGCTTCTACGCGCCTATGCCCGGGCCCGTGGCTTTTCCACTCAAGGCCTGGGCCAGCCCGACGAATCCCGCGCCGCCCGATACGTCCTGAAGGACTACGTCAATGGCAAACTTCTCTTCTGCCACCCACCCCCGGTGCCAGAAGGCCAAACCCCCCTTGACCCCAATGAGTTCAACGTTGAACTCTACGACATAGCGCACCTCCCCGCGAGGCGACAAGAACAGCTCCTCAAGGCGATGCATGCCGAGCAAATGGCCGAGGACATCGACGCCGACATCCTCTCGCTGCCCAAGCAACCCGTACAAGGCTCCCGCTCCCGCAACCTCGATACTGGCTTCTTCGGCGACGCCTCGAAAGGATCTGCCGGCCGTCTCACCCTCCCGTTCAACGCCCAGTACACCGAACAAGGCCAGCAGATGCGCCAACAGCTGACCGGTCGTAAGGAGCGGCTGATGGTCGCCCTGGAACGTGGCATCGACGTAACCGAGGTCCGAGGCGGTAGCTCGAAGAAGCATTTCAAGGGCAACAAGAAGCAGGCGAAGAAGAAGCGCGCCGTCACCGCGGACGATGATTACTGATCCATCTCTGATCTGACTCGCGGGCGAGTGGATTCATGTTTGCCTGTGGTTAATGCATGGGTTCGGGTTACGCTTTGGTTTGGTTGCATTTAGAAAAAGTTCTTTATGATCTCTCGGTTTGCTTTTATGTATGTAGGGTTGGGTGTTGATGTTGATGTTCATGAATCATGACCGTTCATATTAAATGAAATCAATTTCACCGTGATAATCTTCCAGATATGTAATTTATTCATTCATTCTGTATGGGGTAGTGATGGGTTTCCTCCCCAAGTAATCCGCTGTAGACAAATTAAAATCATCCCATTTACAAATGGCTCTTCAGCTTAAGCCCACTAGCAGCCAACAACCGCTCGCCCTCAGCCCGCTGCCAGTCCAACTTCTCGATAATAGCATCCTTGCGAGCCCGGTTCTCCCTCTTGCCAAGCTGCTGCAAGTGCACCTCATCCGGACCATCGGCAATCCGCAACGTCCGGATCATGGCCCACAGGTTCGCCAACGGCGTATCCTGGCACACACCAGCGGCACCATACGCCTGCACGGCACGGTCAATGACCGTCAGCGCGGTCTGCGGGACGAGAACCTTCGCCTGGGCAATCTCCTTGAGGGCAGACTTGGCATCACCCTGATCGATCTTGATGGCAGCATTGAGGACAATGAGTCTCGCGGCGTCGACCTCAATCCGGGACTTCGCCAGCCACTCGAGGATGACTCCGTGTGCGGACAAACTCTTGCCGAAGGTCTGCTTACGCTCGTCGTTGATGCGGGCGATGAGCCACTCGATCGCCTTCTCGGCAGCTCCGATGGTGCGCATCGCGTGATGGATGCGGCCGGGACCCAGACGGCCCTGGATGATTTCGAAGCCGCGGCCCTCGCCGAGGACAATGTTGGAGACGGGGACGCGCACATCCTTGAAGCTAATGTGGCCGTGTCCGTGGGGGGCATCGTCGTAGCCGTACACAGACAGCATACGGTGCACGGTGATTCCGGGGGTGTCGGCGGGCACGAGGATGACGGATTGTTGGCGGTAGGGGTCCTTGTTGGTCGGGTCCGATTTGCCCATTACCAGGTAGATACTGCAGCGGGGGTCGCCTGCGCCGGAAGACCACCATTTCTAGAGTCTTGTTAGTGATTGATGCGAGTTGTAGGTTGGGGTGATACGTGACGTAGGGGAACGGACCGATCCATTGAGGACGTATTGATTTCCTTCGCGGCGGATGTTCAACTGGATGTTTGTCGCATCGCTGGAGGCCACCTCAGGCTCTGTCATGAGGAAGGCTGAGCGAATCTTGCCGTCCAGCAAGGGCGCCAGCCACTGCTGCTTCTGTGCTTCGTTGCCGTACTTGGCGAGGACTTCCATGTTGCCAGTGTCAGGGGCGGCGTTGTTCGTGGCCTAAAGTAGTGATCGCCTCTCATCAGCATGTTGTCGCAGATATGTCCTCCATAGAGGAGGGGTGGGGGGAGGTCTGTACCTCTGAGGCCAACTTGCTCTTTCCCAGATACTCGGCCATCAGACCGTATTCGAGGTTGCTGAATCCAGCGCCCTGGGAGAAGTGGTTCTTGGGCAGGAACATGTTCCACAGGCCTTGCTGGCGGGCCTTGGTCTTGAGGGCTTCCATGACGGCTGGGTAGGTGGCCCATCGTTGGTCACCTTCACCCAGCTGGGCCTGGAAGACCTTTTCGGCGGGGATACATTCTCTTTCGACGAATTGTTCGACCTAGATGGGTGTTGCGGGGTTAGTATTAAGTGTGAAAAGAGGATGGCTTGAGATGGTTGGAGATGGTATACCTGGTCCAAGGTCTTCTTGGCCCGTTCGCTGACGAAGGGTTGGGCAATTGGGGGAATTCGTGTAGAGGCAGACATGATGTTTTGTTGTTTTACTATGAAATCAAACTCCAAAGATAGATGCTCTGGAGAATTATCCAGGAAGAAAAGACCAGTCGAGGGCGAGATTATAAAGGAAAGAGAAGCGTCAATCATACGAGTAGTTGTGGATTGCGGAGAAGCTGTGGAGCGGAGAAGATGCCGAACTTTGGCGTTGGACCTCGGCTCAGAACCGAATAACTAATCTGCCCATATGTATGTATAAATACGAACAGAGCATCTACATAGCATCAAGCATCCAGAACATTTCTATTTCAATCATTCTTCTGACTCATCACATCACAGTTCATCGCGCTTCATCCGTCAAAGTCCCTTACGCAATTAAAAACAATTTATGACCGTAACAATGACACAGTAGTCCCAAGCCATCCCAAGACCATTAATTCCCAAATGAAAAAACCCCAATTGCCCAAAAACAAAATCAAGTAGAAGAAAATCAAGAACCAGTCCTGCTAACACCGAACCGAGCGAGAAACAACCGATAATCCTGTCCAGGTACCATCCCCAAGATCCATGCGGCCGGCGCATGAGATGCAAGGGATTCTGGAACGTCGATTACTTCGGCATCTCGGCCTCACTGGCGTTATGGTTGGCAGCAGACTGCTCGAAGTTCTTCTTGCCTAGTTTGGCGAATAGTGATTGGGGCTTGCCAGCACTGCAGCACAGGTCATTCACGTCAGCATATCAGATTCGCCAAGTTAAACAATGAAACGCCAAATACTGGATGACCAAAGGCAATAGGCAGTGGACGTACTTCTTGAAGCGCTTGCCCTTCAAGTCGCTCAATTTCTTGGAGCACGGGCTCATAATGTCATCCGAAGGCGATACATAGCTGGCTTGTTGCCTGAAACACCTGTTAGTCTACCACCTTTTTCGGTAGAAAGATCCAATCCAATCCACTCACTTGTCTCCGCTCTCCAACTTGCCCTGGAGCACTTGTCGGTGGTATTCCATTGATTCGATCTTGGCGGGGGCAGCCTTGAGCTCGTTGGCCTTCTCGGTGTTGACCAGATGAGTGTTGGTAGAGCGATCAGCAAGAGGATGCGAAGGAGACTCCATGGTAGTTGTGTGAAGTAGAGGTTATTCGTTTATATGTCTGTGGAACAGATAGAGAGGATGGTTTCTGTAGCTTCTGCTTGAAGTGGATTTTGAATGGATTCAGCGAGGGATGAAATTGGATAAGAAGCGGAAGAAATTGGCTGCAAAAGCGAAAAAGCCGCGTTGTTGATTGTTGTCATGGCAACCGCCCGAATTTTACATCATCTTCATCTCACCTTCTACACATTCATAGCATGCATATCTCCGTTCATTTCTTCGTTCAGTCATTAGGATCATTAAGTATGTTCCTCTAATTACAGAAGTTTTTCACTCGTTACAGTTCCACCTTCCACCTTCCACCGCAGAATAAACATACACACCTTTGTGGTCCTATAATACAACCATATTAGTTCTCTGCACCATTGTTACAAGTGCCCATCATTCCAAGCGACCATTACCCATACCGATAAACAATCATACTTCAAGAGGCAAATTCCTCGAGGAAGAGGGCTTCCATATCTCCCGGACAACCGTCACATCGGCGGCAGGCCAGCTGTTCCGCCAAGGAATAAATGGGCACTCAAGGATGAAATCAATGCCTCCTGGGTGACGTCAATGACATGGGCCAGTAAACAATGACTGCCACAAATGACGCGACTCGGATACACGTAGGGTCACGTAGGATGTCATCAATAAGGATAGTCAAGGCGGCTGGTCGTGTGTACTCAGTGCATATTCATCCTTCTTGTTGTATGGTGTTGCTCGCCAAAATCGGCTCGCTGCTCTCCGTAGAACCTGGAGAATCATAGTCAGATGACCCCCGTGATTCATACGATATCGGGCTCTCGACACTCGGACTTTCCTCGTCGGCAGGGTTGAGTACTGGAGGACTGCTGTGCGACCGGAAGTGGGGCGGCGCCAGGTCCGGCATGCTGACAGTATCCAGAGAAGGTGCCGGCCTTTTATCCACTTCGTCAGGGCTAGGCGGGTCGGACGTAGGTGTCGGGGGAGAGTATGCAATAGTCGGACTGAGTGGCTCTTCCTGTGAGTCTTCCGACATATTCCGCCGATGGCGCCCCGTGGGCCGGTACGACGACGTAGGTCGCGTCGAACTTGGGCTTGCCGAAGGAGAGCCGAAAAATATCGGTGACGACGAGCGCAGGCTATAGGAGCGATTCATCATATTCTGCACACGCGGAATATCAATGTACGTGCCCACCGGAACACGTGAAAAGAGGACAAGAGCGAAGCAGAAGAGGATCATAATACTCTGGATCACGGACACTCGCTTCTGAAACACCAACTCATCGGCTAGAACCCCGAGCTGGGCACTGATCGAGTGGATCTCTTGATGGTACTGGATTCGCTGGTGCTCGAATTCCAGGGCAACGCTTTTCCATACTTGATCGTACTGTTCGCGGAACTGCCTCAGCTCGTTTAAAACGGTCACGTTCAAGTTCTCCAAGAACGTGGAGGTTTTGGCCAGCTGGCGTTTCTCTACCTTGCTAAACGCATCCCGTAGGATCCGAGACTGCTCTTCAATATACAACAACGATAGAGTCGAGTTGGACTCTAGCATCTGCAGCCGTTTATTGACGGACTTAAAGAAAGACTCTTGGGTGGTAGGGTTCGAGGATGGAGGCTGCGTCCCGGAAGGCCGCACCGATTCCAAGGATATGCTGGACTCCTCCTTAGGGGAACTGACCGACTTAATCTCGGACTCATGCGTCGCATCCTGTCGCACCGTGTCTGTACCTTGTGTCATAGAAGAGGCCGAATCTGGACTCGCACCGGGAGGCCCTGTTACTTTCTGGCCGCCCACCGAGCCCTTATCCGAGGGGTCAACCCTAGAGACAGGTACTGAAGCTTCTGCACTTGGAGTAGTTTCTTCGTTCGCCTTCGGGCGGCTCTCAGTCGACTGGTTAGCCCCATCATTCCCGGCTCCAGTCGGTGCGGTGCGTATATCGCAAGTATCCACGGGTGTGGAAACGCCTTGCTGTAGAAGTCTGATAACCTCTATACCCTGATAGGAACAAGATCCCTGCGCCTCGATGATAACTGTTGGCTCAATGGCAGGTTCATCAGACACGGCCACAGTGGTTGGAGGCGGCTGTGCGATGTCTCGCACGTCAGGCTCGACAGGAAGAGGACTCGGCTCCAGCGCCTCCACAGGGGCCTCCTCATCGGCACGATTAGTGTCACCGTCGTGTTTATATTCCTCCAGCATGGTTGTTCCATGGATTCTGACCAAACTGAGAGGGCAGTAGAACTCATTCCCATAGTGTGTTAGGAACTCAATTTTCACATATCGAGCCCAGATGAGTGGGTTTTCGACTGCAAAGGCTTGAATCTCGCGGGTATTACGCGCTTCGTAGACACCTAATTCCCTCCATTGGTCGATCTTGGCCGGATACCGATCAGCGACGCTCACACGGAAGGTATGGAAGATAGAACTGAAGAACTCGTAATTGGCAAGAACGACAGTATCAACTAGAATGTCATCGCATAATTCGAGGATGAGGAATTTGTTCTTTGCGCGGCATTCATTGAGCATATAGCTGTCCTTATTCTCTACCAAGACCGATGATGACCCTTTACATTCAGGATTCGTCTTCAGTACGGTTGCTGCACAATCAAACGATGCATAATTGAACCGTTCTTTGCAAGTCGTGCCGGCGTCCTTCCCACGCGAGGCAGCCTTCCGCAGATCGGCAGACACAGAGGTCTCCGCATCTTCTGCGCTGGCCACAGCACCCGCACCAGGTATACCGGCCGTGGGCAAACTTGCTCCCCAAGACGTAGGCTTCGCCGCGTCAGACGCATCAGCGCCGAAACCACCAAAGTCAAGCTCAATCTCAGCATCTTCTCCCAATGAATCCAATGCATTATTGATCCCCGTCGGCCTTCGTCGGTCGTCTTTCCCACCCGCGTGTCTGTGTCCGCGAACATTCTCCGCCGACTGGCCCACCTTCGCCAAGTTTTGCTTTTTCCAGTCTTCGAACGAGAGGAAGTTTGAATTGTCAAGGGGAGATTCGGTGTCAAGTTCATGGTCAGGTTGTCCACTAGGGGCTGGAATCGCAGTTGTACTCGGCGCTCCCTCCGAAATGGTCACCGAAACGATCTGGTCAGGGGATCTCGGCGCGTCCTGAGTGAACCTGGGGGCGGTTCGCTCCCATCGCGATTCGACACAAATGGGCCATTGAATGAAGTCCGCTTCCACCTCGCTCCAGTGCCTTGCTAGGCATATCGCTTGCTTACTCTCGGCTGCAGCGCCCGGGATCCCAGGGAGGATCAACGCTGTCGTCAGGGATGTCCATGCCGCTGCTGCCCACGTGGGGACCATCGCGCACACTTGTGGTTTGATCGTAGTTTCGATAGTACGACAGGTGAGTCACGGCGTTAGTTAGCTATACTGGTATTGAGTCGTGGATGCATTGTCCGGGCGATATTACGACTGTGGCGATTTCCTATCGTCAACTGAGCGCAGGGAAAGGGAAAAAGTCCCGAGCTTATCGGCGTTGGGTAATCTTTGATTCTTTGTCTGCGCGGCGGGGAGGCAAGAGGACAACTGGCAATTGCACAAGGGACGTAAAATACCAAGCAAATTATCCTGTGCAATCGAAAAGTAGAATACAACAATACAGAATAAAAATCCTGTCGAGAGAGATGTTGAAGCTTGAGAAGTGACATCTGCGCATGGCGGTCTGTCTGTAGCGCTCGTGACCGCCTCGCGTCACCGCCGATCGTTGGGAAATGAAATTACATTGATTGCGCCAACTACGTACTACTAGCAATAGTAAACACGAAGACCACTTCGTCCAAGTATACTGGAACTCCCATGAATCTACTACTACGAATACTAGAAACGGACAAGTCCACGAGAATCACTTTTGGGTTTGTATTTCCACCATGATGTAGATAATCGTTCACTTCACACCCATTCCGCTATCCCCAGCTAAACTACAGTACAAAGAATCCAGTCCAGTACATCATCCACCTGGGTCAGACCGGGACGTGAGCGCAGAAAGATCGATATCCCGTCTCTCGTAGGCTTTCTTTCTGGATTTGTCGTTGAAGAGTGCCCTTTCCCCGTCATATTGCTTCTGCCTTTGCGCCGCCGTCCTATCACCATCACATTGAACCATTTTGTTGAGAAATATAATATTCGAACAGTTTGAAAGTGGAGGAAGAAAAAGAATAGCAAAATCAAACAAGCGTAAAGACTCCCCAAAAACCTTCCGGTTGTGAGTTGATGAGTCACTTTTGAACTGCTTGCCACCACCAGTAGTTATATTATACAGGAGTAAAAAAAGAAGAAACAAAGAACATATTGGGCCGCTTTGATGTCACACACAAAGTGTCTATAAAAGCCTGGAAAATAATAAAGTCATGTCGACGCAGGGCCCGGCGCAACATGACGGAGTGGAGAAATGCAAAATTGGTTTGAAGAGTTTAAGATAAAAAAAAGAAAACGCAAAGAACACTGAGCAAGCAAAAAGGTAAGGTGGTCGGTAGTTTCTTGGTCGTGATGTAATTAGATTCTATAGGGCAACACGATGTAAGGGACGCGGAGCGCAGCCAAAAGTAATGACATTGTTGGCGCTTACAGGTGGAGGTCGTGCCAGCCACCAACCAGGTCAAGGTCTTCATCGATGCTTCCATCATAGCCGCTTGCCGGCTTGGTATATGTAAGCTTGGAGGACTCCACAGCATCGCGACGCCACCCCTTCTCCAGGAATGGGCGACGGCGACGTTCTGGAGAGACAGGTTCCTTCTTCGCCCAGGATCCATAGTCGAACCCTGACGAGCCCAGACCCCAGTCTTTCCGCCAGGCCATGTTGTTCAAAAACTTCTTCTGCTTGAAGGACACCTCGGCCGGCTTGTAATTCCGTCGACGGTCACCCAAAGCGGCCCATTTATCCAGGTTCGACTTCTTCGATGAACTTTGTGGAGAAGTAGGTGCCGACTTGGATGTGGCGTTCTCGTCGTGGAGTGGCTGTACAGGAATGGCACGGGCCTCGGCGGTGGGAACTGCCTCGTCCTGTAACTGGATATTGAGCATTGATGTAGTTACATCCTGAAGAACGCTGGAAGGGCCAACGAGCTCAGGACTACTACTGTCATGGCTCCAGCTACGAGAGTTCTGCTCACGTCGTTGCTGCAACTCAGTCTCTTCGCTTTCCAGTTCCTCGTCCTCATCCCACAGGTCACTCCAGCTCTTGGAAATTTGGTCTTCCTTCTTCTTACCGAATACCATGGAAAGGGAAGGCAGAGGCTTGGGTGGTTGGCTGGGCAAAGACCCTGTGATGGTGACAGGGTCGGACAGGGGTGGGAAGCGGGGCTCAATCTTTTTGAACGCGGTCGAGCGGTATGAGTCACCCAAAGCAGACTCCATAACAGAAGCCATGGACGGAGTACCCTGGTGAACAGAAAACCAGGAAGTACCAGCCGTCTCCGATGGTGGGAAAAGATCCTCGTCGTAGCTGTCGTCGGGAATTGCGGACAACTTCCGGATATCCTGGGGCGGACTGTACTGAAGGGCTTTGGCCCAAGGGAACGAGTCGCCTTGGTTGACGAAGGGGCTCTGGATCGAAGGGGTGCGAAGAGGCTCGCGATTGGCGCTGGCAGGTACCATTTCACGGTCATCCGTGCAGAAGTCATCGAGACCCTCGTCATCAATGGTAAAGGTGACAGTCCGGAGGATCGCATCACGGATGCCAGAGAGCGAGCGCTTGTTAGGGTCGATGGCCAGTGCAAGTCGCAGAATCTCAAAAGTATCTTGAGACATGTTCGGGAAGATGTCGAACAGAGATTGGCGGTCCCGAACATAGTCGGCGAACAAGATATCGGATTCGGTTGGCGTTGCGAAGGGGTTTCTAGCGAAGAGGACATTGAGCAAGCAGATACCAACGGCCCAGATATCAGCCTTGGCAGGAGAGTATCCTGTGGTAGCCGGGTCGTATTGCTCAGGTGCCATGTAACGATCGCTTCCCACGCAGGCCTCATAGCACCAGGCTTCGCCAGTTGCTAGACCTAAATCGCCCAATTTCATGCAACCATCCTGCATCAAGAAGATATTCTCAGGCTTGATGTCACGGTGATATAGACTTTTGGCATGCATGAACTCGACAGCGCTCACTAATTGCAGCATGAAATCCCGTACATGCTCGGTTTCCAAGGGACCACGGTTGAGTCTGATTGCCTCATAGAGATCGCCATTCGCACAGTATTCCAAGACGAGATACATGTGGGTCTCGGTCTCGAACGAGTGAATGAGGTTGACAATGTTCGGATGATATCCGAGACGACGATGGCAAAAGAGCTCATCGAAACGATCATCAGGCATTGCCCCTTTCACCATGCACTTGACAGCAACATCCTGGCCAGTCTTCATATCATATGCGAGGAAGACCATGCCAAAAGAGCCATGGTTCAGGGGAGCAACGGTGCGGAAGCGCCCATCCAGGAGCTGCCCCTCAACGAAGCTGTTAGGGAGGTACGACATGGTCGAGTGATGATCGAAACAGTAAAAAAGTGATCGGAGATTAGAAGGAAACACAATTGCAGGTCTGTCGACGGAAAAGACCTGCCTCGCGGGACGAGATTTCAACAGAGCGGGCGGGCAACGAAGATTGGATAGAACAAAGCGAACCAATAGTCAAGAATTGTAATGCCGGCCCAATGAATCGTAACGGAGAAAACCCAAGAGAAGAGATCAAAAAGGAAAAAAGAATTTGAGTATAAGATAATCGAACAGTGGAGTGTCGGTTTAGGAGATCATATAAATATGAGATGAGACAAAAGGAAATAGACGAGGACGAGTCAGCGCAGAGCGCAAGTCAAAGCAACCCAAAGGAAATTGACAACGCTAGGAAAGTTGTAGAGACTGTTATGGGTTCATCTGTATATCGTTTCAGTGATGTGGGCGAAGCCGAAAGTCAACTAAGTATGGCGATAAAGAGAGTGTGTTGAAGAGAAAGACGACGTCCGGCGGATGGACGAGAAAACGAATCAAATAAGATGGAAGATGGAAGTGAAGAAGACGAGCAAGAGCAAATCAAAACGCTGCGTGATATCGTAAATGCCAGATGTATAAACAGTTGTCGTTATTAAAGACCTTCGAACACCAGGTTGAAGGACAAGGGCGGTCGTGACTCAGGGGAGGGGTCAGAATGAAGTATGACGCTATAGACTCATAGGATGACTGAGCAACAAAATAGTCCTGGATTGGCAGGAGATTGATATATAGAGGCGCTGAAGCTCAGGACAACTGGTACCAGGCGTCTTCAGATTTCCCTAGGTTGGGCAAATTGAAGAACCGAATACCAGCAACCGGCTCAGGTTGCGAACGGTGGAGTCTAGGACAACGAAGTCGTCGGTCTGAGTCTTGCAAGTCGACGCCCTCACACGTAGTCTCAATGTAGGTAAGATGAAACGTAGCAGTACTCCGGTCGGCAGATTGGAGAGAGTCGTGGGTCCGAAGTACCTTACACGTTGGCTTGAGAATGAGTCACCCGAGGTGTTCGGCAGGGCAGGCACAGGACAGTGGCACTACAATATCGAGTTGGATTGGACTGAGGCACGAAACTTGGGCAGTAGATCGAATTAGGAGCTGACACTGATATAGTCTGGAGCTTTGAAACCTAATATGCTCTTGCTGCAACGAGGAGGCGAGTAGGGACGTCCGAGGACACTCGGGAGATTGGCGATAACGGGTGGCGACGGAAGCTGTGTTGGGAGACGATGGAGAAGGGAGAAGGAGCAATGTGCAGAGGAGCGACGGACGGGATGCAGAGTAGGAGGAGAGGAAAGACGGGTGATAGGAGGGAGGAAGAGGAAGAGAAGAAGGAAAGAGGAAGATGGTTCGGTAGGTATAGGCGGACGGTGATGAGTGAGTCGAGGTGAGCGGATCAAGTTGACAGCAGGAGCGATAGGGATGGATGGATAAGGAGGTCCGGATGATAACCAGAGGGGGGGGGGCGAAACAGTCAGTCAAATGGGACCGGCAGTCGGAACCTTTTACATCTCTGTAGGAGGGTGGAGGGCAGGCCAATCCACTCCCTGCCAGAAACTGGGCGAACGAGCGAGAACCTGACGGAGCGCTTTTGCTGACTGGGTAGTCGGACTAACACGGTGGAGTCCGATCAGTCAATGACTACAATTCGTTACCGTACCAATACCTCGTCCGAATGGTCCCCCAACAATAAGGTACTGCCAAGTTCCCCCCAATGCTGCCCAGCAGTAAAGAAAAGGTCCTTCAGTACCTCGTGGTATCGATACGTGCGATCTTCGTCGGCCCACCAACCTTTTCGATGGATGCAGGTCGAGCAGAAGACGCGGCTAGACTGTTTCCGGCGCGTAGGCTCCACACCCCCCTGAATGAATCATACTTCTGATGGCAGAACGGATATCGCTGCATCCCCCCAAATGTTTCCCATTATCTTTATTATCATCATCATCACTTTCGGTGTCGTGGATGAGTATCTACCTTCCCTTCTCTATTTTTTTTGGTGTCCCTTCCACCTCCCCCCACCTCCCCATTCCATTGTAAGAGAAAAAGGTATGGTATGTATGGCTCAGACATCTGTTACACCCAGTAATTTACCAGTTTTTCAGTTCAATTATTCCCGATCGCGTCAGAGATGACGAAGAATCCCAACGAAATTAGTTATTAGTAATATTCTTAATTCTTGATGATGGAAGACCATTCCTGGCTGCCTTTGTGACAAGGCATTCATTCCCGTTTCCCATTGTTGTCCTTACAATCCACCCGCTGTCATGATGGCTGGCATTGAGAATTGCATCAAATGAAGCTCGTTCCGTCATTCCTGCGAACTATTCAATTGCCCGAGTGATCGTTGCCGAATATGTTATCTAACCCAATATGAGCATTGATAGCATATCAACCTACTGCGCAGTCCAACAACCCATGCGACTTTTGATGCGCTAGTTCAAAGTTTATGAGGCCTTAATTGAAAAATTAAAGACTTAGCACGGGACATAGCGTGGCATAAGTTCCAGCCTGTCCAAAGTTAATACGACATGTGTGCTCAAGCTGCTACCTAATTGCATCAATAAGGCAGACGGGGAGCAATAAGGTCGGGAGATAATACTACTCGTTAGGACAGATATTACAGGCAGCCGCCCGAGCATCGAAGCGGCATGGGACGTGGTCCGTCCTGTGCCGACTAAGGCCAAGTTCCTGCAGGTCCAGACCAGGGTCCTCCCCCCCTCCGTCTCCATCGTTATGCAGTGTAGTGGTCAGTTCCTGATACCATTCATAGCAATACTACCCACCGGGACCAGTGACAAAAAATAGAAGACCTTGGGTAATGAGAACGCCCGCGACCCTATCGGATGGAGGTTCCTTTCCTCCTCCGTCCTCGGCCGCGAAGGGGATTGGAAATGCGTAACGGGAGATGCTCCACATGGGTGATGATGAATGATACATCATCATCATTGCTTCCATTTTCGATTTTGCCTCGCCCCGAAGGCGGAGCAACGGTGGCGGTAACGCTACTCCATTTTCGGATCCTCACACTGCCGCTAATGCCGATCGGGACCAATGATGAATGGCCGAGTTGGCACTATTCCCAGGCTGCATGACGCCAGCACAATGTGGTGGCCTGGTGGCCAATAATGGCAGCATCCGCTCCCTCGACAAGGAAAAAGAAAATAAAATAAAATCCCGGGGCAGCTTCGACGATGATCATTGTGGATAGCGTGTATGGGGAAGATGAAATGGTTGCAGGTTTATTTTTTAGAATGGTGGTGATGATGATGAATAATTTTTTGTACTACGGATGTACCTGTGCCTCCCTTCGAGTTTATTTTGTTTTCGTTTCTTTTTTCTGAATTTTCTGTTTGTCATTTAACGAACGGGAAACTTTTGTTTGCTCTATTAGGTCTAATTTTTCAGATCAATTCTCTCTCCGAGGTTTACAAGGTTTGACACGCTCATGGTTCATCCGATCTTGGTCCCAGGGAAAAGCCGATGAATGAACCACACATGCTTTCTCTTGTGTTGCCCGGCGGAAGAGTCGCGATCCAACCACTGAATGTCCCGTATTCTCCTCCACGCGGGAGACCTTCTCCAGTGCGTAGTAAACGACTTGAGCAACTGGAACGGCCCTTGACCCAGTTTTGCGGGGATTTGATTGTGTGTCCTTGACGTTTCGTTTCAGGATGGAGTATCTATTAAGACAGGAGGCGGGGAAGGGGAATGGGGAGATGAACGTATGATGTAGCACAGCTCGAATGACACGAATGCCCTCGAGGGAGATTGACGTTTCGACGACCCCGTGGCTGGCATGGCATGCTTACTTACTCCATACTATGAAGTGACTAAGGAACATGCCAGCCTACATGTTTGGCGGTGAGGGCGAAGAAAACGCTGCAGCCGCTTGACCGCCTCGTCGAGTGTGTCTGTAAGGTTTGTCCTTGCAGGAGAGTGGTTGCGTGTCTCAACTGCCTGTGTGCACTTCATAAAAGACCTCAACTATGAATTGGTCAAGGGTCGGGGTGGCATCGTCCACGGGTCCTCAAGGATAATGGTTCTACCCCATCCGGATGCGCTCGATTGGCCTCAGGTCATGCCCTGGTGAGGATCACGCGATCGATCCTCGCAAAGATCCCCAACATCCCTTCCGAGGACCGGTTGTTGTTGGTCAGCCCAACGAAGTACCGGTACGCTCCCATCAACACTACTACTTCCTACTAATTCCTACGACTTGGACTCGTGACGCTCCTAGTGGAAAGATTTATAAAAGGTGTTCTTTGACCTTCGATTGAGTTGCGTTCTGGATTGACCCGCGGGGATATCTTCCGTGCTTTCCATCCATCTCATTTGTTCTACAATGAGCTCACTGTAATCTGGCCACCTCATCATCACAAATCGGTGGCAGGTGTGGATGATTACCCTTTCATGGATCAATGGTTCAACTCCCCTGATTGGCGTGAATGAGCTGGATAGATTTAGACGGAATCTCGTCGACTACTAGTAGTGCAACAACGATTCCCATGGTGATAGCAGCATTGGACCCAACAACAATGTTGAGATAGGAAACCTAATCGGTTGCTATCACTTCCAACTCTAATAACTGGAGATGGACTCTCTTCATATTTTTGGGGCAGAGGTCTCTTATCGCGGGTGATGACGATATTTACATAGGTGGATAGATAGTAGTGATAAGCAACGCTCTGATGATATCAGCGACGGGGTATGAATGGATAACGTTCCCTATCTCAGTTGATTAATCCCAGCAATCATCTAATCTGAAAGGGGGGGGAATGATAGAGAGCCCACCAACCAAGTGAGATCACCAGCCATTGCCAGGCTGGCAACATCAACAAAGTACATGCATCAAATATACATTCAGGGATCAACCACCTAATGTTGGTCCATCCACGACACTCGTTGCCTCTTTGAGTCGAAGAAGTATCACTACTTTATTTACCCCGCACGATCTTCCCGGAGGCTTGGTTGTGTTCACAATTCCTCCGACAAGACGAAAGTCGCGTCTGGAAACACTTCAATAACTCCAGTTAGTAAGTTACTTGGTACTCCTTCCCCAGCCCATCGGCTCTGGGTAAAATTACTGAGTTTACCGATACCGTACGTGGCTGAAGTAACGGGGTCTCCACTTTGGGTTCCCCAGATTTCACGGGGCACATGACCACCTTCCATGAGGAAGTCAATTTGTCGTCTGATTATTTGGTCTGTGATCCCTCAATCGCATGGTCTTTGTCTTTCCCTATGCGTGGGGTGGGACTAGTCCTACTAGTCCTCCTCTGCTAGTAACTACAGGACCCCGGTACAAGAGAGAGTGTTCGCCATCTCGGTTCCCCCGTACGCCTTAAGTCGCTAAGGGGGAAACCCCCTACAAATCCCTAATCGGAAATCTGTTCCACTCTTTTGAGACACTTTCATCAACAATGGCGAGAATTACGAATCTATTTTACCCCTCATGAGCACAAAACTGCAAAAATGCATGCAACAGAAACTGTCTGTGGCGCTTACAAAAAAATTCCAACAGAAGATGTGCATCTACACGGCACATCCGTACAGATCATCCACCGGGCATATCATATGTAAGTGGTCGTTTTGCCCCCTTACCTGCCACCTCTGCATGTATCCTGTATTGTGTACATCAGGGTTTGAGGGGAAGATCGTAGAATTATTCAAAGAGAAGTTCGCCACCCCCGACTATCGAGAACAAGTAGTCTACTAATACGAGCTTGGAAGATATATTTATTTCTCGGGGTAATTGAGTTTGTCGACATATCTCTTGCCCGAGGAAATGGCCTCAACCATGGTCACGAGACCACCTATCAAGCTGTCCACATCTTCTAGAATCAACCATTAGATCACCATTATGAAACATGCTCAAAGTCCAGACAAGGGGGGAGGGGATGAGGGGGGTCCTTGTCGCGTTTGAGTCGATTCCAGTTGCACCGATCCTGAATCCCAGCGATACGCCCAACCCCCCCTGCATAGAATCGTTTGATTCCATCATCGATCAGCCCTCCAATACCCCACCGTCGTGCACCTACCTACTGTCTGCCTTCAAACCGTTTTTGACGCATCCTACTGTCGTTAGCTTTTTCTCTCCTTCCCATGTCTTAGAATCTCTAGTGAGCTGTGCATTAGCGCCTGTTCTGCACAGTACACTGTACATCCCATCTCCAGAATGTAATGCACATACCAAGGAATATCCCCCGAATTGCCTGTTTCTAGCAACCTGCAGCCCTGGAGCTAAGGCAGCCTTTGCCGCTGGGTGTGCTTCCCACTGGATATGGGTGTTTGCTGTTGTGTTGCTGACGCTGCATCCGCGGTGGGGACCTGATCCCCAGCTAGACCCTCTTAGCGCATCCCTTTGAGAAATCCGCATAACGGGAACGTTAAGCGCCCTGTTCGTTGAGATTCTAAGGATCTTTTTTTTTCAGTTATCGCTGTCTTCTATTTTTATTCGGTTTGTGTGTTGGTGATTGTTGAATGTAGAAGATGTACGTATGCATCGTCAGCAGATATCCACTCAATTTGATACCGACGTTGTCTCTGGAACTAGTCTGGTACTACGGGTAAAATATATCCAACATGTACTTTTTTTTTTTAATGCTGCATGATGGGTCGGTTTGTTATAGTACCACGCCAATTGGGAGATATTCACTACTGATGCGCTGTTACGTGTCCTCTCTGGAGAAAGCTGTGGTGCTTTGAGAAGGACTTGTTGGGGGAAGTGATTCGTCTTAATTTGTATGTAGATAGGATGGTAAATGTCCAGAGTCTGCGTCTGCGGCTGTCGGTTGTAGGGCTTTACTCCTCAAGGGAAATGCGAGACTGTATGTCGAGTTCTTATGTATATCGTCTCTATCACACAGGTTCTACTAGTATCAAGGGCGATGCCAAATAGTCTAGAAGGTATCCACGGTATCTCTGAAGATATATTTCTTTGTCGCAGGGTTTACTTGCATAAACGTCCAGTGGGAGTTTGCATACCAAAGCGACAATAATTCCACTCTCAACTAGACACATCTGGGAGAGAGTAGATGCTGCCTCTGACTATTTGTTCGCAACGGACAGAAAGAAATAAAGAAAAGAAGGATGCCACATACGTAGAGTAGACTTCAACAACCAAGCTTCCAAAGCATATCATCGTTCTTATCAACTGGGATCAAAGCCATTGAGTCCTCGGGCATACCTCGGCTTTGTACCAACTATTGGCGTATTTGTTGCTGTGCAGCCGTCGAGTCCAACGATGGAAGCTAGTCAGTGATGCCTCAATTTGTTGAAGAAAAGCGCTATTGTAATCCTCTTAATAGCAGTGAACGGAAAACGATCGTGGGATTTCGTGCTTTCTAGGGAAGGATAGCACGCACAAAGTATATGGACGAGAAAATGCAGAAAGGATTGGAGCAAGTAGACAAAAAGGTAGGGCTGGGATCAAACATGCCAACAATATGTCATAGCTAGGGTATATATTCGAGTACACTTTTACTTCCCAAGAAGATCCTATTTCACCAGGATAAGATACCTCATACAGATACTTCGCAAAAAAAAAAAAAAAAAACCGGTCTAAGGCAGCGTAGATGACACTGATATGTCGTGAGTGCAAGTTTAGGCGACTTCGGCAAATGAAAAACACCCTCCTGTCTATCTTTGGCCTCATTCAATTGATCTAAAGGCAAGGCAAATATCGTATACAACACTTCCCCCTAGAATGATGAGCCTCCAGTATTCACTACCGTTATACTGCTGGATAGCTCCTGAAAGTGGTATCCTATCAACGTACCAATGTTAACAATGGCATATGTAGCTCCAACTCTTTCCCAAAATCCTCTACTTCACATACTCTGGAAACACTGATAGCCACTCCACTGAAAAATCCAAAGGAAACAGCGTAACAGATGATGGTATGCATGCCCTAACCGTTGAGCACTGCTAGACTCTGCAGCACAGATAACTTAGACCAATAACCATTTACAGGGAAAAAAAAAGCTTTCCAAAACCATTTGATTTCAATTATCTACGACTCCTTTTCGTCACCTCCTCCACCAAGTACTCATTCACCGGCGTCTTCACCCCAACTTCCCTCCCCCTCCTCACCCAATACCCATTAATGAACCTCACCTCCGTCTCGCGTCCAGCCCTCAGATCCCACACCATCGAACACGTCGTCTCAGCCGTCTTAGTCAAAATCGCATTCACTGTTGCCTCCAGCCTATCCACAGCAAACCGCTCCTTTACACCCGCAACATCCCTCAACTCCGGTAACGCAAGCACGACGTTCGAGATCTCCATAAGAATCTCCCTGCGCGTGTCGGGGATGGTGAACAGGAACCCATTCTTCGCATCATTCAAGGCACAAAGGGGGTTACAGAAGGCATTGACGGCTAGTTTCTCGAGCTGGATCTGTAGGACTTCCGTATAGGGGTATGGCGTTGCGTTCAGCCGGGGGGATAGGGGGAGATTATCGAGGAGGTATGAACATGAAGACTCCCGGGAATGGGATGTTGCTTGGGAGCGAGGAACTAGTCCCAAGGACATCGCCGCGAAGCCAGTGTGCGTGACGTTGAATGGTCGGTTGAGCGTTACGCCGTGCGAGATGACTCCTATGATGTAGTTGGGTCGTGTCTCCGGGTTAGGGAACAATGATTCGTTGACTTCATCGATCATGCCGCTGCCGTTTTGGAGGAAGAGGATGGTGGAGTTAGCGCCTAGCCGGTGCTTGAGGGGTTGTAGCGCTGAAACGGTTTGTGTTGCTTTGACGCTGATGATGAGGTGCGTGATGTTGGTGTTTATGGCTGCTGAGGATGGTGATGAAGGCTCGGCGTACCATCCCCTTTCCCGGTATACTTCCAGATCATAGCCACTGTGCCTGATTTGGGAACCTTCGCGTGTTGTAAGTAGGAGTTGGTTTCCGTTCTCCTGGAATCCGCCTAGTAGCGATTCGCGATGGAGAAGGAGAGTGACGGAAGGCCTGTTGGGGATTTCGGACAGACCATGGGCGGTAAAGGTACCGATACTTCCAAGTCCGAGGACGTGGATCCTTGGTGGTGACTCTGAATGAGGCATAGAAAAGGATCGTGTCATTGAATGGTAGGTCTTTGAGACTAGTGATAAAGGCGATGTCATGAGCCTATGCTTGACACGGAACAACCGCATTGAGAGTGGGATAAAGAACTCAATGTTTCAGACATTTCGTTCAGCCGGCTAGACGAATTCCAATGCAGGTTTATAATCTTTATAAATAATCACCGAAGCCATAGGGCACGCATAGGGTGTATAGGACTGTCTTCAAGAACTTCGATTCGGGTCGGTTTCCCGAAGCAGAATGTGCCGGCCGCGCCCTACGCCCTACGCCTCTCGGGATAATAGCTTCATCATCCATCTCTGCGTTTAGGATAGAATTTATGCTGGTCTCGAAGCCGTTTACTAATTCTCAGTGGATTCATGGGAGAGGTGAAGTAGCACCTCTGCCAATCACTTTCGAGTTGGCGTAAATTTCCTATCGCCGCCTTGCGCCTTACGCCTTGGACGCCCTTTTTATCTTCTGCTGTATCTCCCTAGTCACGGTTGACACACGCAATATGTTCCTACTAGAAGAGCTGGAGAGTTTCATCACTCGATGGCAACTGAGGAGATGAAGGACAGCGATTCGAGCATGTTGTTAGCTATGCCTTAGACCGTCTCCAAAGTGTCACTAATACAAAGCGCAGTTGTTTCCATTGAGAGGGTTTGTTATCCACAAGTATTTCTTGATTGTTTACCGTGCTATAGATTCACGATCATCAATAAGCCAGATTCTCGCCTTGACATACTGAGGATGTCTCTCGACGAGTCCCACCCCCGTCAGTTCACCGGTGGCCAGCCTTCTCGCCCGCCTAGTCTCAACAAACCTGACGTTTTGAACCTCCAAGTCGCCTGAACCGATGAACCCAAGTCAGTCCCTACAATAATGATTCAGAATTAGCCACCCACAAGCTATTCACGGATAGTATGGCCGCGCGGTGGTTTGCAGCATCAGGATGGGAGGCACCATAGTCCATACCCCATGGATCTCTTGTGCTAGAGTCATCTGCGAGTGTGTAGATATGAAGGCCAACCGGGGTTATATGGGAAGCTACGTCCATTCTATCTCTGCCATAATTGTGCTGGCGTCCGCCATTTGAATTTCCCTACCTGGTGTTGAGCCCGAGCAACTGTCATGTGCGCTGGATGGACACGGATGGTTGCCTTGGAATCGTGCAGGTTCCTTGCTCTACATCCGGCCAGCCCTTGTGGGCGTGGATGGCGGCTTAGGCTTCTAGGCTCCTCGGGGTGCTATTCTGTGTGTCATCGTTTTGTACTGGCCATACCTCAAGCCCTCCTCAAATCCATCTATATCGGCCGGCCAAGGTATCCGCTTACCAGTGCTATTGACAGGTCCGGGTTTGGCCAGGCGGGTCAGAGTCTGCAAAGCCACTGAAAACTATGAGTTCACAACCCTCGCTAACAGCAAGCGAATAAAGAGGGCTGCAGTCAGAGCTTGTGGTTATTTGGGTCTGATATCCAGGTCACAGAAGCAAGGTCGACGAATTTCTTTGGGATTTGGAGAACTGCAGAGGGAAAGCTACAGTTGGTCACCCGGACGTGGCGGATACAGCGGACGGGGAAGAGGGAGAAGAGATAAGTACAGAGGATAGTTTGCACTTAACATAGAACAGTATTTTAGTGAAAGGTGAGCAAATTAATTCATCTCCCCATACCACTCTGAGGGATGTCTTCCAGGTGGTGATCTACCGACTCTACCCCTCCAGATCTGGGCTCGATACTGTTCCTCTCCCCACAGTGTAGATGTCGAAATGCAGACAGCCATTCCGGGTTATCAGCGATAGTCTGATTCCACGAGTCCTCGGAATCGTAAAGTACTCGTCTTGCTTCCTGTTGGAACATATCGTCTGTAGGCATGACACCCTGCTTGATTTTCTCTCGGGCATAGTGACTTAAATGCAGTGTAAGAACCTGTGTAAAGGAGCTGAGCTCCGACATGGAAATGTTTGGCTTAGCGGCAGCCTCTGCTTGGGCATCTTCGCCAACTTTGTCCGGGCTCGCCTTCTGCTCTTCAGTAAGATAATGGGCACGCGACGAGATCTGCGCAAAATGATCCTGAACGTGTGTGTTGGTCGCAGAAAACGGAATCAGACTCTGAGACTCCTCTGCTATCAGATAAGGGGGTAAAGAGTTCGTAACCTGAGCAGCAATGGAGGGTGGAAACCCGTGGTCACCTTTCCAATCTTTCATCGTAGCATTTTTCCGAAAGTGTTCAGCCAGGTGGTCAACTCGTTGTTCCCAAGTATCCATACTGTGCTCACAGAACCCACAACGTGACGGGACAGCAGAATGTGAAATCTTCCAATCATCGATGAGAGGTAAAGTGTCAATATTATGCATGAGACGCAGATGTTGCACTAGATGATCTTTGCGACGAAAGGAGCGGGGCTTGCCAGTGTCACCATGGCATACATTATGGTTGTGCTGATCGAGGTGTGCTGCACTAGGATCTAGTGCGTTACAAAACGCACAGTGTTTTCTTCCTGTCACTCTTGAAAAGACGGCGGTCCCATGGGGAGCGCAATACCACGCCTCCAAATTCAGATGGAGTGATTTCTCATGCCGAGCCCAGTCATATCTGCTCCTGAACTTATCACAACAGAAGGTACAGCAAAATCGCCGAGGCTTATCAGTTTTGTCTCGTGCCTGCACGGTATTTTTGCTGGTCCGGCTTTTAGAGATACGGCTTAAAGGATCATCAGAAGGAGAATGTGATAGGGCGGAGCCGAAAGACGCATTTGATGAGCCACTAGATTCGCCGCTTGTTGCGGATGGAGCTCGCCTATAATGGCGGAGCACATTTTGCCCTGTGTTGTGTGTAGCCGGGCGGCTGCTCCTTTGAGTCGACCGCTGGGTTGGTGTTTTTTTCAAGGCGTCCAGAATAGCTGATATAGACGCCGGCTCATCCTCTGGTGGAGACTCACGCCATCTCTCCATGGGACCCATTGCATTCGCATTTGGGATAACAATCGGGCCGCTCTGTTGATCCTGCCGTCGGGTTAGATAGCGGCTCCTGCGCCGGGGGAGACCAGTACGAGCGCTGGAGGGTATTTTGGGCTGTGATATGGTAGTATGCTCAGATTCCTCGGCACTGACGCCTGGCTCAGTCGCTGAAGTGCCGTCGGCCATGGTGCTTGATGAGACATTGGGACGAGCACTGTGTAGTTGTTGGAGGTCTGAGCCAGTAGATAGCCACGCAGTTCTGTCAATAAAGCCATCCCCAGATAACACTAGTTGATTTTCCCTGTCCAGATCATGATCTAGAAAAGTGGGCAGTGGTACCAAGTGTTGATCAAGTTGTTGATCGATCTCCAATGGGTTGATAGGGTATAGCTCAGATGACGTTGGTATATACGGGAAAGAGAATTCAAGCAAGCTGGGATCCAAGGTTAAGCTGACTATTGAAAATAGTAAGTCAACGGCTCTTGTTTTCTGTAGCTAGACTTAGACTGACCGTCATCTCCCATATCACTCACCGTGAGCGAGTTGACATCCTCCTGCTCGCCTGGGCGATGCTCATGTGACATTATATTCCACAGCCAGCCACGTCTGCTGGTAAGACAAACTACTACCTACTTACTTTGACTTCATGCATCAGCTGGGTCAAATGTAGCTCTGGAGTCGCGTCCATAAAACGCAGATATTCGGAACAGTCCCTCCATTCACCGCCTTCCTATCGCAGAAACATGCCCACGTGAATCATGTCAGTCTGATTGAGTTAACAGGGTTCGAAAGCCAACACTTTCTCAACTATATTGATATTCACGATAGACATATCGGTATGGAAGTACTGGGAATCTCACATTGCATTATCAATCATCTATCATATATGATCGCATACTACATTCGCGAAAGAGCGGAAATCAGATGTTATGTATAGGTTAGTAATTGTGCCAATGGCTGACTTAGGGCTTGGGCTGGCAAAGGCTATTCTGTAAATAGTATCGTCACCAACTACACCACCAACATTAGGTGGTTAATCTCTAAATGTATATAGTAGTATAGTAATATAGTAGTATCTTCCTCTAAAATATAAAATTTAATTAAGATTAAACAAACATTTAACTATTGAACTGGACTTTATATAGCATGTTTTCCATCTTGCAACATGATCTCCGGGGGCCGCTCCTCCTGGTCTACATTCACACGCACCGGTATGAAATCCAAGCATGGCCGCCCGCGTTGATGATGATTATATACCGTAAGACATACTCCTTAGAATGACTATTGCTATCTACAAATTAGAAGATACTTTCTGAACGGGAGATAGGCTGGAGATAGGGCCGGCTACGTCGGCGACACTTAGTGGGCCAGCCTGCAGGGGTGTTAGCCAATAGTGGATGCAATGATGCCAGGAATTCTTTGTCTATTAGAGGTGGTCCGAGCGGTTTGGCTTGCCGATCTTAGTACTTATATTATTCCGAGCCAGGATAGCACCATTAGGGAGTCCGTGGTGGCCTAGATAGAATATGGTGTGCTGCAGGGATATGCTGAGCCTGCCCATGAGGGCAGGCTCTGGGATATCCCAAGGGCGCCCGGGTTTGGTCTCACAACATTCTGCTAAGTTCACATTTCAGTTTGTTGCGATCCTGCGTCCTTTTACTCTGTTGACCGCGATCTTGTTCTGGTAGGGATAGTCTTATTGACAGCAGCCGCTGCGACTGGCAATACCATTTACCTGTATAGTATGGCGGGAAATGGCGAAAAAGCTATCCAGGCGACAGACCCTGATATCCAGCCAATTTCCAATGAAGAGGCATTAGGGGGTAGTAATGAACCAATGGATTTCCGGCCGTGGCAGCAGCTGCCCGTGTTTTTTGCGATGGGGCTTGGGATTTTTATTTTAGGGCTTGCAAGTATTAGCGTCGCCGTCTGCAGCACATCAGCTGACTCGCAGGACTGCAGGACAATACCATCGTGGGCACAGCAACTCCCACCTTGACCAATGAATTCCATTCATTGACCGATATTGGATGGTATGGCTCAGCATGTAGGTGATATAGGCTCATTTGGGATCTAGTATCGCCGATCCTGGATCACTAGCTGACGAGAGCCATAGACCGACTTACAACATGTTCAACGCAGTTTCTTTTTGGAAAGCTATACGAGCAATTCCGGGTAAAATGGGTTCTTGTTATGGCGGTGGCCGTCCTTGAAATCGGGTCCATTGTGTCTGCCTCAGCGCCGAGTTCAGCTGCATTCATCGTCGGAAGGGCCATCGCGGGCTGTGGCTCCTCTGGGATCCTTAACGGGGTTTTAATGTCAGTTCTGTCCCTCTTGATCTAGCCAACCATGTTTGGGTACTGATTACTCGTGTGACAGCGCAATTTCCCATACAGTTCCGCTTCGCTGGAGGCCGATATGCAATAGTACCGTCGGAGGCCTCGAGTGTATTGCAATGATCGTCGCACCAGTGATTGGAGGTGCTCTTACAACCTACGTCACATGGCGATGGTGGTGAGTACTGCAGATCTTGTCTGGGAGAACCGGCTTCTGACACCCCTTGCAATGTGGTAGTTTCTGGCTCAACCTCCCTGTGGGTGGATTCACAATGGTTGTGATTATCTTCCTCTTCAAGAATCCGGAGAATCAAAAAGTTACCGACGAGCCATTCTTAACCAAAATCAAGCAGCTCAACATTATGAGTCTTCTCATATTCACTGGAAGCGTTGTTTGTCTCCTGCTAGCGCTCCAATGGGGTGGCACTACGTACAGTTGGGGCAGCGGTAGAGTCATTGCTGTCCTGGTAGTCGCCGCAGTATCATTTGGAGGTTTCGTTGTTTTCGAGGTGCTGAAAAAAGATGACGCTACAATTCCTCGATCTGTGATACTCAACAGAACTGCCGGTCTATGCTTAATCTACGCCTTCTGTTCATCGGCGGCCTTCAACGTCATCGATTACTTTGTAAGTCGCCTGACTTGATGCCATTCGCGATGGTGAGCTTAACATGGCTAACATACCTCAAAGCTGCCCATCTGGTTTCAAGCGATCAAGGGTGCCACAGCAGCCAAATCCGGGCAAATGCTTCTTCCTTCCATTATTGGCCTTTCCATTGCCGCAATCAGCTCCGGCTTCATCGTCTCTGCCATTGGATATTACATACCTCTCATGTTGCTGGGTTCCACAATGATGGCCATTGGATTCGGGTTCCTAACAAGGTTCACCCCAAAGACCACAGATTCTGCCTGGGTCGGATGGCAGGTCATGTTTAGTATCGGCATCGGGCTGGCATTCCCCCAACCTTGGTCGGCAATTCAGACTGCGCTTGACGCCAAGGATATCCCCGTTGGTATGGCGGCGGTTGGCTTTTCCATTAGTATCGGTGCCGCAATTTCTATTTCCGTGTCGCAAAATATTTTCACAAACCTCCTTCGAGAGGGCTTGTCCAGTGTCCCTAGTCTAGACGTTGGCAGCGTCATAGAGCAGGGAGCGACGGGCTTTCTGAAGAATGTACCTGCATCAGAGAAGGAACGGGTGATTGCGATCTACAACTCGGCTGTCACAAGAGCTTTCTGGGCCGGTGTCGCTGCGGCCTGCGTGGGGATGGTGGCTGCACTCTGGATGAAATGGAATTCTGTGAGAGGGGCCAAGAAGGAAGGCACGGTGGAGGAGTAAATAAGATGTTTTGATGCTTTACCATGAGATACCTACGGAGGACATACTAAGTAAAAGGATCTAATCTTTTTGGAAAATCCGACTTAAATAACGATAAGCATTGATAACATCATATGACCTACCGGTGATTGGCCCGTCGGAGTTCGGCGCCTCCACTCCGGCAGAAATTCCAATGAATCAGTCAATCATGCGAAAAGATCGCGATATCAGATTCATCTCTGGCGTCGAAATTATGGTCTGGCTTCCGGGTTTCATGCCGTAATCCTCAGTGGAGGCTAATTCTCCCGCCCAACCATGCACAATGAGCAAGCGTTCATACCAGGAGTCATTCTCTCCCGGTGGCTCTCAGCCGCCGGAGCATATCGATAACAGTCATAATGGTTTATTACCTATCAATGACCTTCTCTCACCCACGCAAGACCAGTCACAGTCGGCAGCCTCGAGCAAAAAGCCTCGGAATTTTATTGCCACAGTCGTAAGTCTTCCTTGACGTCTCCAGTTGTCATTTCCCCGTTCCCCGTTTAACCCCGTACAATAGGCATGCGAAACATGCCGGCTCAAAAAGACCCGATGCGACGAATCCCGACCAAAATGTGGTCTGTGCAAGTCCCTCGGTCTAGAGTGCGTCTACAACGAACGCAAATCGTCCAAGTACGTAACTTTAGTAGCGTATTAGCTCCCAATTGCGTTTTACTAACGTGGCGCAGACGAGACCACTCGCTCAGCTTGATCATGAGCACGCTCCATCGAATGGAGACCAAACTCGAAAGTCTTCCGTCATCCATCTGTAATGATTTACAGTCACGTCCGAGGCCCATTCCTCGAACTATTGATAGCCCATTAGATACGAGCACCCCAGGGCGCAGCAGTCAGGGTTTCAATGTCCGGACGTCTGTTCCGAATCCCCTGGCACAGGGCCTTACTCCTGACGCTATAGAACACGACGATTTTGAGTTTGATGAGCATCAAAAGGTCACAAACTCGAACGGGCTAGTATCCATCTCTTTCAGTCAGCATGGGGTGATCCTCTGGCCAGGGGCCCGGGATATTCTCCCCAAGAGACTACTCGAAGCCCATGAAAGACTAGGGAAGAACTACGTTATCGACATGGAGGCCAAAAGACCTCAGCTCCCCATGTACATTTGTCCATATCCTCCACAGGCTGGTGATGACTGGCTAGAGTCGCTTCCGCTGGCAATGATCAAAGGTCTCTCTGATGCATTTTTTGCCACGCTCAATCCTTTCACCCCAATCATGGATAAGAACTTCTACTTTGCGTTCACGATCTGGGCGGCAATTGAGAGCGGATTCGGCTACACAATAGAAAGCTGCCTAGTTTTGAATATTTTAGCATTGGGCTGCCATGCTGTTCAGGCTCATCAAGAAGGGAATTATCCGCTACCTGGTACACGGAGCAATCGTTTTGAACCGCCAGACTGGATGGCGGTGATCCATGAGGAGCCGCTGGGCCTACGTTTCTTCAATGAGGCACGTCGACGCATTGGCTTCTTGATGTGCGATAACGACCTTCAGAGCTGTCAATTCTATATGCTGTCATCGTACGCGACCCCTTTCGTTACCGTCCCGGGCTATTGGCTAATTAGATAAATAGAGTCTATTACAGCCAAATCCTCCGTCCGATGGATGCGTGGGCTATGATTCACCGCGCTGCTACGTGCTGTCTCCAAATGATGACCAAGTGAGTCCATCAGGTTTACATCTTCACTCTGCGCTATACTGACGAATACCTCTAGCCACGACGTCAATTTCGATGAATGGGAGGGTGATATGAAGTCCCGCGTATACTGGAACTGCTTAATGAACGAGACCATCCTCGTGCAAGAACTGCATCTCCCTCCCAGCGGCCTAGCCCGACTCGAGGAATTCGTGCCTATTCCAAAGTTCATCAGCTTCGAAACTGTTGGCTTGGTACCTCCTCGATCCGCCTCACAAGAGCTAGACGACTCATTCTTTCAATACCATTTCCTCGCGCAGGTCGCCCACCGCATCATCCTCACTCGCATCCGTCACTCATTGTACTTCTACTGTAAGCCACAGACCACTCCGTCTAAATCTAATATCAAAGCTAACAGTACAACAACAACACCAGCCGACTCAGGGACCTTCCCACTCCCAGCTATCAACGCAGAGCTCCACCACCAACTCGAGCAATGGCGTCTCAACCTCCCACCCGCCATCCAATTCCAAGATACCCACGCAGCCACCCCAGCAAACCCCAACAACGCCACCACAACCCCCATCACGTCGCCGTCAACCCCCATCTCCCCCCTCCCTCTAGATCCTAACCGGCCGCTCTCCCCCGCAACCGCCGTCTCAGAAGCCATGCTCCGCGGCCGCTTCAAGATCGCCAACTTCCACATCGGCCGTCCATACCTCTACAAAGCCCTCCGCATCCCGGCCTCCCTCTCGGAAGACGACCTCGAACAAGTCCGCAGCGGCCTTCAAAACGCCATGGACTGGCCCGTCGTCGGCGGCATCTTCCAAAACATGAAAAGCTGTATTCCGATCAAGTTTGCCTTTTGTTCCCAGTATGTTCTTCCGCGCCCCCCCCCCCCCCCCCCCCTCGCTTTCTTCTCGAATTATCTTCCAGTTTCGTCAAAGTGGACTAGCAAGAAACTGATTCGATGTAGATTCTTCGGCCAGGTCCTCCTCTTCTATTGTATCTCTCATTCCCCGGATCCCCGTCTCCGGAGTACGCTGCCCCCGGACTGGGAGCGGTGGAGTCAGGAAATGCTGCAGTTCTTGGAAGATTGTGCGCCGTTTAGTCCTGCTGTTGCGAAGGATTTGGAGCTTTTGAGGCTTTTATGATGACTACCATTCTCTTTCTTCTTGTTCTATTCCTTTTTTTGGTTTACTGTCTTGGTTGTGAGAGGACTGGGTGGTTGGTTGGTGGTTATGTAGACTATCGTCTGTTGGTTTTCTCTAAATTATATAGAGTATTGGGTAATGACCAATGTCAATATCTGGGTTACGTGCGTATAGGCGGACTTCTGGATTGGGATATATTCTAACAACTTGTAAGGCAATGGTATAAACATAACGGATTCTTTCATGCGGAAGTCGGTGGAACGACGCCCGTCAAATCGGAAAGAGAAACACTCCAGGATATAACTCATAAATAAAACGATAACAGAGGTGGGAATTACATCGAAACATTGCTCTCACAATACCCAGTCGTCTGCCGCGTCAGAGGCCGTTATGAATGGCTTGTCGATTTGTTTGAGCGCATGGTCTCCGCAGAGGATACTATCCATGAGTTAGCTGCACCTTGTTCTTTCTGCCTGGTGGGAAGGGGTAGGTATTTACCAAGCCTCTGCTATCAAGCCATCTAATTCTTTGACTATCTCCTCCCGTCGAGATGAACTTATGTCACTGTTGTTTAGCTGCGCTTGCAGATCCCGTATATACTTCTTTTTGCCACCGGCTCCCTCGAGCACCTCCTTCCCCAAGCAGTCGCTATGGAAGGCGTGTTGACATGGGAAAACGAAGAGTTGCCGACTCAGAACTGGGAGTGAACAAAGCCAGCACTTTTCTCCGGGTTCCACGATGGCGTAGCGCATATCCAAAGCCGCGATTTCGGATCGGATCTGTCGCGCTGTATGTGCTGAGTTGTCCATTTCCTGGCGCAGGGCGTCAATATGCCGGGAGTAATCTTCCAGAGCACTGCATATCTCATCCTTGAAGTCATCGATGACAACAAAGTCTGGAAAGAACGGAATCAAGTCTTCGATGCGGAGGAGTTCGCATCGGCGAAGGAACTCAATAGCGTCTTTAATACCGGTTCCAGGTTGTTGAATCTTCTTCTCGGCCACGAGGAGCCATAATTTCTTTCGAAGCTTATCGTTCCCCTCCGGTCTGTCAGCAATGATAGCTGCTAGCTCAATATCTTCATGCTGCAGAGCCAGCTCTACTGCTTGGAGATACTGTCCCATAGCGCTGTAGATGTGGATGCATGACTGAAAGCGCTGGTGTTGAATACAAAGACGAAGGGCAAAATCCGCATCGTAAGGGGGTGGAGATGAAGCTTGTGACTGAAGATAGGTTAAGAGCCCTGCTTCCGAGGAGGAGATGCTCGAAGCATGTATTGATATAAGTGTGTTGTGCACTGCCGGTGAGGGTTTTGGGTGGTTGACGATGATGAAATTGAGGTATCGGACAGCTTGGTTCTGGTTAAGCGGAACATTTGACATCTTATTGTAGTTCAGCAGAGCAGGTATAAGTTTTTCGGGGTCAAGGTTCGTCTGTCGCATCAAGATATCGACCAAACCAGTAGCTGCATGGGTCATAAGCACACTGCTGTATTTGTAGAATACGTCAGGGTCACTTTGTCTCTGGAGAACATTCAGAGCCTCTGGCCATTTCTCGCGTTGGATCCAGTAAGAAAGCACATAATTGTGGTCACTGACGGCTGTGGCGAAATATAGCAGCTCCTCTTCCCGACCGTGACTACTGATTATGCCGTACACCGTCTTCTTATCGAGGTCGGACTTATACTTGGTGACGAACTCCTGAAACTCAGAACGGACACCACTGAGTTGGCCTTTGATATCTTCAGTGCTTGTTCCCTCTGCCACTTCCGCGTTGGTGGCCATGTTATCATCCAAGGAGTTCAACTTGGTCATGAACACCTCTACCAACCAGCTTGCAACCATTATCCGCTGCATTGACGATGATTTTTTGTAGGTTGATAATTGGCCAAGAAGATACTTTCGCAAAGCGTCGTGCTCCCCGCCATTAATCAGAGTCAAACAGACCTCCTCGAACCCCTTGCTACTCTTACCCCAGACTTTGGCCGCCTCCAGATATCGGCCCTTGCTGGCAAGAAAGTCACCTGAAGCAGTGGAGACCACATCCTTTTGTGTGCTGGAGCGAGCGTAATGAAGGGCCTCATCAAACATCTGTTTCTGCAGAAACACCTTCCAAATATCTCTGTCCTCGTCCTCGACTGCGATCTCGAAGATTTCTTGATTGGTGAACAACCAGTAGGTTTGTTGTGTAGAGTCTGCCAAGAGACCCAGCGTACTCTGTCCCGGTTCCAATACAGCCTGGTCATAAACGATCTCTTCGTTCATGCGGTTCACGGCAATAACTCTACCCTCGACGAGGGCTAGAATATGCCACTGCGAAAGCGTCATAGCAGTAATAGGATTCTGAATAAGCCTTTTGCCTCCTCGCGCAGATTCAGTAGCTGGAAAGAATGACCGCGAAAGCATATTCGCAGCCTCAAAGGGTTGGTTCACTTTCTCAGAAGAGTATGGAAGCTGGCCATGATATACACCTTGGGAGCTAAGCCACGCAAACTCCTTCGCAGTGTTCCTATCCGCAGCGCTTGGTGATATGGCCAGGGCTGAAGGTGCAGCGTTTGAAGCCTTTTGGGCCTCGTGCACTAAAGGTGTTTCTCGTTGGAAGAGATCGGCGTATATAGAGCCTCCGCCTTCTCTTCCATGTCTTCCCGTCCGCCCTATGAAATATGTTAACCTTCCATGGGTCGCTATCAGCACGCGCCTCTGCTCCGACTGAGTTTGAACTAGCTCCGCCCAAAGTCCTGTCACCGGCGAAGCCTCCGGCACTTTATACACAGCGGTGGCGTATCTTTCCTCGCGACGATAGAACTCGGTGGAGGGCTCGATATAAGCCTCGTAGATATGGCCATCTGTAGTTCCTAGAAGTATCTCCCTAGTAGAAGCGGTCGGAAGCGATGGGTTCCAGGCGATACACTCAATTGAAACTCCCTTCAACCGCGACAGTGGTTTGGGTTGCCTCGACTGGGTATGGAGATAGTAGTTCTCGCCAAGGGTGGTGGTAATTATTAAGTGGGATGCGGAAGGGTCCAGGAACATGCGACGAATAACTCCTATTTCCGAGGATTTCTTTGGAAGGTCGATATCTAGAACAGCCGAATTAACATCGTAACGAGGGGGAACTTGGAGATTCGGCGAGTCACAGGGCACGACATACCGTCTATATCTTCGGGGGCTTCCAAGTCAATTCTAAGAATACGATTGGTTGCGAGAGCCAGAATGAGTACATTGTTCGCAACTTGCGCAGCGACGAAATCCGCAGCGAGCGGGAACTGAAGCTGGACACGTCGGACATCGAAGAGTGCGGAGTCGGGGGTTTCAGTTAAGTTGCTAGGAGCAACATAACCGTTTGATGCATCCAGCGCCATGATGCGCTAATAGTGACAAAAAGTGCTATATCATAGCGGGTTCCCCGAGAAAGAGGGTCGAACAGTTGCTAAACGAGCTTGTGTCAAGCTGTTGACTGAGCGATTGATACCGATAGGGCGGGATGGGGAAGCTAAGACAGCTGTTGATGCCTTGGCATGACTCTTCTTGCCTGAGGCACACACTGGTCTTGTTCTATCAATGAAGCATTTCTTATAGCACAACCAGTTACCTACTGTGGACCGGTCTACCACCGTACAACATCCAGGGTCCTTGTTATACAGAATCCCGCCCCTAAAGTCTATTTCTAATGCATTCGCTCATAGTCTATACACAGTAACACCAGCCCGAATTTGCGTGGCTGAGATAAATAACAAGTGGCTGGGTATCAAGCACCTCTCTCTAGAAGTGTGGAATCATGAAAAGCATCAATCATGGAACTGTCAAAGATGCATCGTTCACATTACAGAGCACTCCCGCTCCAGCTTTCGCCCAATCTTCTCCCTGGACTTCTCCTTAGACTTCCCTTTGTTCTTGGTGCTTTCCTTTCCGCGTGTAGGACTTTTCTCATTGCTTTCACTGCTTGTTGACATAGCCCCCTCGCCTGGTGGCATGTTCTCAACAGCAAACTCATCGTCCTCAGTCGAGAAGCCATCGCCGTTGACTTTATCCCTGCTGCGTCGACCGGTGAAACGTGAGAATGTAGCACTAATTCTGCTTTCGCTAGTTTGGCTCCCCGCACGGCTGCCAGGTGCGCTTCTCCGGTTCCTTGAGGTATGCCGAGAAAATGAGAAGGAGTTCCTCCCTCTATCATCGTCTCTTGGGCCAAGTCTCGGTGACGTCGATGGCACCGCTCGTACCTGAAGTCCTCCAGAGGCATTCGACTCAACTGCGTCGGAGAAGGCCACACTATGTTTTCTGTCATTCTGCTCCAGAGGCAGGATTTCTGCATTATCCGGGGCGGTGATTTCAAAGCTCGGTCTGTTCGAGCGGAGTCCCTCCGTATGCCAACTTTCAGGAAGATCACCCCCCGAGGTGCTTAATTTCTGGGATATTGCCGAGATGTCTATTTCCTGAACATCATCTGACATTTCAGAAGAAGGCGCCGTGTCTGGGAGATTGACCGCCGCAGCATCTTCATTGACCGGCAGGATTTGGTAAAATAGAAGATACGGCGACTCGTGCTTCAGGGCTCGTTCAATATCAACTAAAGTCACACGCTCCGCGGCCAAGTCATCAAATCGCATCCAATATTTGGTGGTATCCGAAAAGGCTGTCTCCGAACTATGAGAGCTAGTTGGGGGAGCACCAGCACTAGTGCCCCTAACAATAGCAATGTAATGCCCTGAGTCAACCGAGTTGCCTCTATGACAAATCATTGCCTGCAAGGACAGCTTAAAATTCCCGTATATCGGACCCTCTTCGTCCAAGTTATCATCTTGGATGAAATGGGGTAGTCCAATCTCTGTTGGTATATCAATGAAGGTATTAAGTCGGACGGCTTTACCGTTTGGTAACATAGAATAACGCTTTAGGCACAATCCCAGTATTGGTCGTTTTGACGAAAAATGTGCTGCAACCTGTGCATCATTGGTCGGTGTATTATCCGTATACCAAGCTATATCGATGTTATCACCCGCGAGTATAAGGAACGTAACAGTAGGTCTTACGTATCAAACTAAAGAACTGCCATGCAGGCATCATGACCTCTTTCCGATATGAGCCTCTTCGTTGTGATGTCATGTTTCCATCGCCTTCTGAGTCAGGAATAAAACGTTCTTGGACGATGCTGCTTCGCCTGGGCTTAGGTGTGTTTGAGCCACTTGTTTCCGTCACCGACGAGATTGGGGTCACTTCATCAAGTCGAGGAGGTGATAGGGTTGTCGGGGATGTCGAAGGGGATGGACTAATTTCCACTGTCTCGACGTGCGTCGTGAAACCCTTCGATAATGAGTCTACCGATTTAGTAGATCCCACAGTGTTACGCCGTTCAAGGTGTCGTTTCACTTCTATCCGATTGTTGAAGTATGATTCCAAACAATCCTCGAGTGTGACAGTGTTTCCATCATGAGGCTCCGGTATCGCAACCTCTAGTAACCTTTCATTAACAAACTTGTGGTCATCGCTTGCATCTTCCTTCCCCGTATGATAGATGTCCATTTTTAAAGTAAGGAGCGGCAACTCCAGCTTTCCTGTAATAAATGTGAACGCTTCCGACGTATCTTGCTGACGTAGCTTAGCAGCATCTTCCCAGCCACATTCAGCTAGTGCGTCCTGCAGGTGTTTGGTCTTCAGACATCCCGTCAGTGTCTCTTCTCGTTGCAGCGTAAGCAGAAATAGCACACGTACGAGGTCCGTTGTTATAAGTTTTCCTGACCGCAGCATGTTGACCCAGAGCCTTAACAGTATGACAAGTTTTCGACGAGGCTCGTCATTGAAGGATTTGTATAGGATAGCCTCAAAGCAATCTAAACGAGCAAACATCGCAAAAAGAAGTGCGTCTAAATAGCAGGTAACTCCTTGACGATTCTCTGCTCCCAGAAGCTTCGTACTTGGCGTATATCCCCTTATGATCCCTTCTATAGAGTCCTCGAGAAGTAGTAGTAAGTCAAACGCTTTGTCTACATCTCCCTGGGCATGCGATGATTGTAGGGCATAGCCAAAGTGCTCCTCTTTAAGATTGGTGATACCGAGCTGCGCGATGCGACGCTCAAGGAGCTTGACCTGCTTTCATAAGCTCCACTGCATAGGTCATGCACCTAGAGGCTACCTTTCTCACCTTCTTCTGCTGTTCCTCGTCTGTATCTATTGGTGCTTGGGTCGACGAAAAGAAGCCACGGAAAAGGGGACGGGAAAGAATATTCGAAGACTGGGAGAAAGCAATATTAGCAACTAAGCATATAGACGACTACTTTTAAGCGATCTTGGGTTGCACTGTACCTCGTCTTTCTTTCCATCTCTGCTATTTCGCTCGCGCCTAGTGAGAAACCTGTGAATGCCGCTCATTTTGTACGCTGTAATGTGGCTTTTGCTGATTAGGGTTCAGAGCAGGAGACAGGTGTGGCGGAATGAGGGTTAGATATATGTCGACATGAGGAAAGTATTAATTCAGGCTCCAATATTTCCATGAAGCGTGTGAGAGCAATTCTTAGTACGGTTACTAGACATATCATGTGTCTAGTTCTTCTGATAGCTGAGATCTAATGTGAGTCGAGGAAATTGCGTATACTAGGCTTCAGCTGAAATCGTCCAGTGACATCACATGTGTGACACGAGAGCAATTTGAGTAGAGCGCCAGATCCAGCGGGCGACAGCGGTCAGTCTAGGGAAGCAAAAGTGCTGCGAAGCCCTAAAGTCAATAACTCATGACTTTGGCACCGGATCGGCAGCGATCTAAAGTTATGGATGCCTAGCTTGCTGGATTTGGCGCGGGGATGATTGATTGAAGCTGATCACATGTGGATCCTCCCGCCTTTCTGTCTGCGGAGCTTTTGCTCGTTGCCTGACATTGCCGCCAGGCCCTTCAGGCAGCCTTATCGTATTCACGTGATCATGCCCCGAAGTCGATGTGTCTCCGACCCGGAAAACAATTTTTGGGATGCCCGGCCTTGAACTAGTCTACAGCGACAACGTCCCGTGTAGACCACAATGGCTGCTAGTGAGCCTCCAAGATACCTGGCAAGGTCATTGCCACGGGCATTTGTCCCCACCGCTCGCCCACAGGGCTTCTGCTTGCGGCGCAATGTCTCCGACCAAGCCTCGTCGAAGGCCGCGCCGGCCGACCTCAATGAACTTGAATCGGCGACTTCTCTGACTTCGACAACGCTTTCTGAGGCTACTGTGAAGTCATTCGATCCAATTGCAAGGACCAAGGCACGGAAGAAGCAACTGCCACGCAGTCGGTGAGTTTCCCTCGAGCATCTTGCGATCCGGATCAAAAACCCCCGGTCAACGTTCGTCTCTAACCAATAACTTCCAGTTATCAATTTCGTTCTCCCAAATATGATCGTGGTCCTCTACACCCTCACCAGCCCCCTCCGCCATCCGATCCCTCTTCCCGACTCTACGTTCCGGGCCCCTTCTCTCTTCCCCGAGTAGAGCAAACATACCAGTCCACCGTCGCGTCCGACATCCTCACCCTCTGCTATGTTCACAACCCCCCGGGTTTCAAACCACCACAAAAGGCCCCCCGTCTTCGCTCATGGGATGATAGCTCTCCATACCACAAGAATAGGCCGCTCCGTGGACCCCGAGGAGGTGATGTCCTCCGTCTTCTCCGGAAGCCGATCAATTTCAACAATGTCCCCCAGCTAGAACGCATCACCATTCACAGCTACGTCAAGCAAGCAGCCCAGGAGAATTCGTCATGGTTGCATGTTGCAGGAATGGCTGTTCAGGCTATCTCCAACGCTAGAGTGGAAACCTTCAAATCGAAGACCAGTGTGGCCACCTGGAGTATTGCACCAGGCAGAGATACCGTTGCTGTCAAAGCAGAGCTTCGTGGTGAAGATATGTTGCACTTCTTTGGAAAGTTGGTTGATGTTGTTATGCCCAGGATCAAGGACTGGGAGGGTGTCAAGGGTAGCAGTGGTGACAGCAGTGGAAACATCACCTTTGGTCTTGAGCCTGAGAACGTGGCTCTGTTCCCTGAGATCGAGGTGAACTATGATATGTGAGTCTTACTACCACGCCAGTACCGGGAAGAGACCGCGTATGACATTTGGCTAACGTACGTTCGACCTTTAGGTATCCTCCGAAGATGATTCCCGGTGCCCATATTACCATCCACACCTCAGCCAAGACGGACAAGGATGCCCGGCTTCTCCTCAGTGCCATGGGTATCCCTTTCTACGGAAAGATGGTTGACTAAAGGAGCCGCAACGATACCATTACTGGGGAAATCTGCAAGATTTAATCAAGGAAGGCTTGACAAAGGCCAGTCATGTACACCCGAGCGAATATTTGTACTCTCATCTTCGTTTTCTTGGCATTGAATATGTAACATGGAAGTTTTGTTCACTCGTTAAATTCATGTAAAATATGCTCTATATCATTAGAACCTTTATTGCACATTATCCCATCCGCTTTGGTGGTCGTTTGACCATCCAGATATAGTATTAGACATCTACCCCCTCACTTGTGGACTGGATCGAATGTCCTTGATATCTCTAAAAACAAGGAACATATATAGGTATATCATTAAGATCCCTCAGATCTGCCAGGACAGAGCCCCGCTAATTAAAATATAAGAATAGAATAGTTGAAGTTCGTGAATTTCGAACACTTTATGTTCAGTTCTATACAACATCATTTCATCATGTCGACAATGAAATTATAACTGGGCTGGTTGGGGTAACCCAGAGAATTGAATGTCCAGAAAGTCTGCGATACTGGGGAATGGTGGAGTAACCAAAGAATGATAATAAAGCACAAGCATTCAAAAATTCATAGATCTTAAAATCTCAAAGTGCTTAGCGGCATATAAGCCTGGGGTATTCCTCAATCTCAATCAGACACTGCAAAATATTTTTTCTGTTTCTTTTTTACTTTCCACATACAGACGGACTGGTTTCACGCAATTGGCGTGGCGAGGAACTGACACTTCAAAAGCTCGTCAGCACTCGGCCGTTGCTCATAGTCAACCTGGAATGTCATGTCTAGGAATGCAACAGCATCCTTGCTTGCATGCTCTGGCGCAGGTGGTCTGGCTTTGTTGCTACCAATAGCGAAAATGGCCTGCAGCTGACTGCAGTCAGGGAAAGGGTGAGCGCCTATAAACATCTCCACAACCAGGCATCCTAAGCTCCAAATGTCTGCTTTCTTGGTGTGGGCGGTCTGTCGAACAACTTCTGGTGCCATCCAATATACGCTACCCTGCAGCGACGGTCGGTGTAGATGACCACCCCCTGTGCCGCTGGCCCGAGAGCCAAGGACTGTAGAAGCTTCCACCCGTTTGGAGATACCGAAATCCGAGATCTTGATACCACCTTTGTTGTCCACAAGAATGTTTGCACCCTTGATGTCGCGATGTATAATATCACGGCTGTGCAGGTACGAGAGACCTGCAAGTATCTGTCGTACAAAATTCTTGATTAGAGGTTCTTGGAAAGTGTTGTATTGCTTGAGCATTGTAGCAATAGATCCACCGGGAACGTATTCCAGGAAGATATTCAAATACTGGTCATCAGCAGCGGTACCGAGATACTGGACAATATTTGGGTGGTGAAGCCCTTGCAGGAGTTCAATTTCATGTTTAAGTGCGGTAACCATGCTGTTCTTCCGTTTGTCGAATTCTGTGCCTTTGGTTGCCGATGGTATCTCAACTTGCTTGACCGCCATAAGCTCTCCAGTGATCGCATGCAAGGCCAAAAACACACTTCCAAAAGATCCTTCACCAATCAAAGAGCCTTTCATCCAATTCTTGGGTGCGAAGTTGTTTCCAGCGAGAAAGTCATTAAGACCATCATCTTCCTCTTCACCATCTTCAGCAACTAGAACGCTCAGTCGTTCATTGAGTGAGCCTCCGTCAGTTGCAGCAACGCTTGCATTCTCATCCACGAGGCTCTGACGAGATGTACTGGGATCGTCAGAACCACTATCGAAAGAAACGTATGATTTGCGATTTGGCTCAATGGGAGACTCTTCCTGAAGCGGTTGAAGGGGGCTTGACGCGATAGAATCTCTATACGTTGCTTGAGGTAGGCTGAACTTGGAAACTGACAGAGGCCTCGAAGCGCGAGTGGGTTGAGCACCAGTATTAAGCCAAGTATCTGCAATACTGGGGATAGGAGGTGCATCTCTTAAGCTGGATGCGTAACTTGTATTGCTAACGACACTCAATCGACTTGCTGCGCGGCTCAGGCGCTGTGACCTCCGAATTGACATGCGCATGGTCTTCTCAATATCTTCCCGGTGGTGACTAGGGAAGTAAGATGTGATCTCGTGAATAATCATCTCGCTAGGTGGTCGAGCACCAAAGAACGATCGTAATTTGGATACGGCGTGTCGCTCCGTATTCAGAACTTGCAAATCATGCTCACTCGAATTCTGATGTCGAGCAGACATGGGTGAAATCGGTTGTTTTATATTATGCCATGGCTCACCGGTGAGTTGTTGAATCTTGAACTGTGTACGTGGATTTGAGCTATTCAGGGCGTTGATATGTGTCGCTTGGCTTTCATCAATGGCGAGTTGAGAGGCACGCCGAAGCTCGTCCGTGGCTGGCTCTCCAGCATGAATCTTCCGTAGTATTAGGCGGCCACGCTCAGATTTCTGGTTGCTTTCGCAAATTTCCATAAGCTCATGATCCGCCAGCCTCCTGCAGTTTGACGGGTTTGGCTCCAGGCCATCGAGCACATAGAAGCAGTAGTTCCGATATTGATGCTCAGGAAGTTGCAGCTTCTTGAGCACACACTGTATGATTTCATCGGCCGTCGTGCAATGTTTGATGTTCAATACTTTGGTCTGTCCGCCAGTATAGATTATTCTAATAACTGGCGAGTTTGGGGGAAGAGACCCCATTGTCAGGCCATCAATGCTAGGGTTTTGTCTCAAATGACTCCTCTGCGCCTCGTTAGGGGTCGGTGGGTTTCGACTGGCACCGGAACTACCAGAGGAGTTTTGACCGAAGTAGCCTTGCCCTTGTTCCTTACGAGCGCTCTCCATCGGGCTAGCGACATAACGTTGGGCCCGCAAGGGCGATCCTGGCCGCGACGATGGTTTGTAGCCATGGGCATTATCAGCAGTATGAGAGAAACGACGATTATTCAAAGTCGGTTGGCGGCCAATTGAGGGACGACTGGATTGGGATGAGGCGGGTGTATATGCTGACTCGAGAGCGGCCAATTGATCCTACATCGGATCAGCAAAGAGCTCCTAACACGCAATATAGTAACCTACAATATTCCTTTGTTTTCGGTTGGCAACAGATTTGTTCCTGAGCTGCTTTATAGCGACGAAGATGCGTACCCGATCACCGACTTTTTTAATACCCATCTCTTGCAGAATCTTCTGGTCACACTCGATAAGATTGTTGCCATTGAAGTTGTTCGCTATATGCTGTCAGCGTCTGTTTATCGCGCGACTGTAACAAAAGTGGGATTCAGGAGCTACCTTTGAACAAGGATTCATATTGCCCACACTTGATGCTATGTAACCACGTTATGACCTGCTTCTCGTCCCAAGACCTATCGTGGTGTCAGCTTCCTGCAATACTCTTCTCTCAACAGTACATGAACAACGTACCTGACTGCCTCAAGTCCATCCTGTGCTTCCGAGAACTCCGACTCCGTGGGGCTCGTGAATGACATTCCATCTTGATGCGTTGTAAAGATTGCTTTCTGGGATGGCCCAGAGTGGTAAGATGTTGGTGTCTGGGATGTGGAGATCCCCAGCGGAGAAGAGTACGTAGTCTTTGCGAGCATGGTTGAAGGGGGGAAGCAACCGTAGAGCGTCGTCCCAATCGTCCGGCGATACCTATAGATCCCGTCTGCAAGTAAATGTCACCCCTTATGCTTTGCCCCTGTGTAACTGGCGAGGAATTGGCTCGTGCGGCGTTGTGGAAACGTCAAGTCCCAGCAGACGTCCAGAATAGTCTAATGCATGATACAGAGCAGCCTGCAGGGTTCCAGGCACAAATTAGCTCCATCAATTTCCTAAAAGGGGGATGACAGACGAAGATAAGGATCAAGCGAGTACAGATTTCCAAATATAGAAGAAAACGAGATGAGGGTCCAAACACAAAAAATGGGTTCGTACCAAGGTCAACACAACAGCAACTGTACCGTGAACGTGAACCGCAACCAACCCCCACAGGATCAATCCTCTCGTCCGTGCCAAGGTTGGACTGCACTCTGTGGAAGGTTCACGATCGGAGGTTATCAGCGATAACGCTCCCACTAGCGGAGGGATGATAAGAGGGGAAGGAGAGGTGAGATGAGGTGGGATAGCGCTCAAGGGTCGGAGAAGGGCGATGGATAGTAACTGGTGATCCCTTTGGGAACTAGATGGCGAAGGGAACGTGGCGGAGAGGGAGGAAAGCAACAACTGTTGCCGTGCTCTCTCACCTTAAGGTTTTTGCTGGTATCTAAAACCGTCTAGTCTCGTTACAGACTTGGTATCTGTCTGGGCCCGATCGGAGGGGGGGGCGAACGATGGGCTCCTCCGACATGTGCACTGTGTGGGATCTCCTCAAACACGCCGCGCCGGATGATAGGCTGTCAAGGGGCCCGATCTGAAACAACGGGCCATCAGCTGCTCTCTTCCGAGCCTTAGGCTTCTTGCCCTTTACCAGTTTAGTGGCGGCATCCAACTTTTGCACTATTCTTAGGTGGTTGACGCCGTCGCTTCTACTCTGGTTCCATGGTTTCTGTGACCTTCAAATCGGTGAATAGCCGAGCAATTGCTTAATTATTTTTCTATTATTATTTTTTTTTCTGGTGTACCCCTTTTTAAATGAAATTGAATGTGTTACAAGTTTGGCTGCTTCTTCATATATTCTTCCAAGTAGCTGAATAGGCAGGAAAGGTTTTGTTAAATTACTAGTACTACAATACTAACAACATTCCATCCATCAATAAACCTGGGGTTCATCGATAGGTTCGATCATCAACTGCTCCGCGCACGCACACACCAGTATCTAATTATGTTTATCCACAATTTCGGGCTACTCCTGATTTATAAAAGCGGCACTACTCTGTACAACAACATAGATTGAAAGAAGCACAATAGAAACAGTACTAGGTATCTAGTAACCCATTTATCCACAGAGAACAATGCGATTGCTCATTCCTGCAGGTCAGCTCTAGTCATCTTAGGTATATGTTCAAATTCAATGGGACTTACTCGAAGTGATTGATATAAAAGTAAGCAGTGCGAAAGCAGCTGACGACTACTGGTTCCATTATGAGGTGCGTCCTTTATAGCAATATTTAATATCGGTTGGATGTTAGAGAATGTACCTATTCTTATCCTGGTGGGTGTGGTACAATTGGCCTGGTGTTGTTTTTGGTGGGGTTCTGTAACAAGCCAACAGTAGATGCGGAGAACTTCGCCATTTATTCCATACAACGCGGATAGGCATCTCAGTTCTAATCTCTGGCTCCGAATTAAGCGATCTATTGCAGATTGTGTAATCACCCGAGAACAGTTAACGTCAATTTCAAAGGGCCTTGATGTCGTAGTAATAATCATCTAGATTTACCTTATCATCTGATTAAATAGCTCACCTACTGTATGTGTGTCAGGGAGACAGTATTATATACAAAGAAGTGCAGTAATAGCATCAGATACTCGCTGCTTTCGAGTAAGCCAGCATATACTCCGGAGCAGGACACCGCAATGAGATAAACTCCAAGAGGTTCAAGCCGAACCAGTCCTAGAGTTGCATGAGGTTAGAACGTGTGGACGTTCCCTGCTGATTCCCTTGTTAGGAAACAATAATAGTGTGTCAGGTGTCCGTGCAAACGCATTCAAACTACTGGAGAATACGGCAACGGGCCGCATTTTCCGTCAAGCTATTGCGCTGGTTCTTGTTACTCATTGGTATCCAGCCCTTCTGTCAAAAGGCTCGTCACGGGCCCAATAAATGCCGACCCTGTCATAACCGCCCATATAACACTGTGAATAAACGTTCCCAGGTACAAACCAATGCTGTGTACTGCTTGAAATTGACGAGTCGAAGAATCGATTTCGGCGGTATTTTAGCCTCGTAGAGTCCCACTCTACCTAGCACCAGAGGTACAACAGTTTACCAAGAGGATCATGGGAATGTCACGTTCCCTCAAAAATGACCAACAGAAATTTCGTACTGGAAGCAGTCGGAAGAAGGATGCCAAACTAATCAAATTGAAAAATTCTTGAGAAAATATATCCAGGCATATTCCTCGGGTTTAAGAATGTGAACTGTAAGCAATCCAATGCAGCGGGTAAGAATATTGATATAGAGAATCTAAGTCCAGGAAGCAGCCTCCACGAAATCACCATCTATTACTGGATCGGTAACTGATCCAGTAGTCCATACGGCGCTTTGAAAAGCAAACGATGTCCCTCGCTCGTGTAAAGGTACGAGATCGGCAATGATGTTCTTGGCTAAGCTGATGATACCTCCACCAGCAGAGCCCTGAACACTTCGCCCTACATATACTGTAGCAAAAGTTCTTCGATACAACAGCGACAGTTGATCCAACAGTAAAGAGGACAGGCGAAAGTATGACAAGATGCTTGCGACCAAAAGTTTCCGATGAAGACCAAAATGTAAGCTGGAATGCCGTTTTGTTGAGCAGGAAGGAGGTACCAGTCCAGAAAGCTTCAATGGCTGAACCTCTAAGATCTTGAGGCATAATCAACAAGTCTAAATACTATTAGAAGCAGACCATTTGCAGGGAGTCAGGCGTATAGGCAGGGCAATGAACAATGAGGTTCATTTAAGGCAGCGGCAAGAATCGCAATGCAAATGCCGTTGAAAGCAGTGTACAATAGAAAGCCAGCAGGAAGCCGTTGCTATTATTCTTGACATGTTTTAATGCTAACGGTGGACATGGCCAGTTTCTTTGCTCGTCCCGAGTGGCTTATGAAAAAGGTGACGAGCAATAAAGTGACACTAAGAAATTAGGCAGGATCTAGTGTTCAGGTTGAGGAGGTATTTAACCAAAAAAAAAAAAAAGGCTTGACGAACTTATGCACGCCAACAGATAGTTTTAGTGGTTTGATAAGAAAATGAATACCTAGTATGGATCAATCATCCATGATCCGTCTTCTAATGTACAGAGTAGTCCAACATTCATTCCACTTCCGAAGCATGCGAATTTTCTATTCTAGTTTCTTTTACTGGAAACCTCTTTTTACTTCTTTTTATTACTTCCCCATTTTTTGTTCTTTAACACTACTGTTGTAGTTTCTATATCGGACTGAGCACAGCGTACATTTACTTTAGATAGGGTTCATCCCCTCCTGTTGCTTTATTATAACTATGAACAAAATCCAACCATTGTTGGATAGCATGGTGTTATACTATTTCAATTTGCCAACATGGATGTATATGTCGAACAAGTTCCGGTGATTAAATCCAGTAAACCCCCTCTTTCCTTTAAATAAGTTAGGAGTAAGTAACTCTGGTCACTGGTGAGGAGACGTAAGTGTATGATGCGAAGGTTGTATTAAAAGCAAATATCTCCGCACCAGTGGGGAGGGCGGAGTGTATCTGCGTCCATTAGTATTCCAATCCTTACCCAAGAGACCTACCGACAACCACGATTGTTTTATTCCTCTCTCCTCAATCAGACCTCGGAATAGTTCAGAGGCTTCATTCTTCCGTAATCCACCACACGGAATCTATAGCTCAATTTGGTGATGTATCCCAGCCTCCACGGGAAACTTCACTGACTCGTGACCGAGTTACTATCCAGACAACTTAAAAAGGTAATGGTGACTTTAGGGCTTTGATGATCAGACAACAAGAGTCCAACGTCCGCGGCAGCCACGTGACCCCCCTCGCAAAACCCCCTCATGACAACCCCACAGTTTTTCTTCCCCGCTCGCAGGTTATCCATCAAAGGACAAATGCTCCAATTCCAAGGCAATTCGCTATGGAGGACGAGAGAACTTCCCCTGGGAAAGTGAGAAAGAAGTCTACTCCCGCCAACCGGAAGTCCCTGTCTTGCGAATATTGCAGCAGGTCTTTTGCGCGTCTGGAGCATCTCCAACGCCATCTCCGCACACGTTGAGTAACCCTGAAGACGTCCCAAATTGGCATCTGCCTCTGCGATGTGCACTGTGTTAATCGTTTACCTACAGATACGAAAGAAAAGCCCTTTTCATGTGACATATGCTCCAAATCTTTTGCAAGAAGGTGAACACACTTCGCGCCTCGAACACGTCTAATCCACGCTAATCCCGAGCTTTACTTGTCTGTAGCGATCTGCTCGTACGACATGAGCGACTAGTTCACCCAGCGGAAGCAGCAGCCAATCGCGAACACCGAAACAATAGTCATCATGATGTCCCTCAGACCCCGTCATCCATAATACAACCGACCCACCAAGAGTCGCGCATGCTAGAGCTTGCAGATGCCGTCCCAGTGCAAACACAACCAGTTCCGCAGCCCCCACCAGAGGTGCAGGTCCAACCTCCTCCAATAGTCGAAACAACTCATTTCAACCCATCCTGGGGGTACGATCTAAATCTGCTCTCTCATGCTGCTAGCCATGTGGCTCTTGAGGGCCAGCAAGAAAGCCTCGAGTCGATGCGTAAGCCCTCACAGAGCGTAGGCCCTCCCCAGCCGTTGTCTCAAATCCCGGAGAGAGCAATCACAGACAATTATGGTGTTGAGCCTTCTTTCCTGGATCTCACAGACCTAGGCGACCCCGTCCAAGACTTTACCGTCTTCTTGGAAAGCGTTGGCCTCTCCTCTGACTGGGACTCTGGCGTATTCTCGTCGGTGGAAGAGCCTATGCTGACGGCAAATATACCAATTGACTCGAAGCCGCCTATTCGTGAAAGTGCGAGGCTTGGTGCAGATATGATGGGCGATCCGCGTGGCCCAGCCGACGAGCCACCGTCCTTTTCTAATTTTGGATCTCGGCTACCGTCTCTACAGCCAGAGCCGCAAGACGTTGATGATCGTCTTGTATTTGGTGATGAAGGTCCGCGTCCAGCTTGGGATATTTCGAATACAGATCGTCAAGTCTTTCTTTCAAAACTTGAGGAATTTGCCTATATTCTCCCCAAGGGCTTCATCCCACCATCGAGACATGCTCTGTCACGCTTTTTCGCTGGCTACATAAACGGACTAAATGAACACCTCCCATTTCTCCATGTGCCGACACTTTCGGTTGCAAAATGCTCCCCTGAGCTCACTCTCGCATTAGCAGCCGCAGGATCTCATTACCGATTTGAAAACAATCGAGGAATCGAGCTTTTCCATGCCTCGAAAGCCATTCTTCTGCAGCGCCTCCAGAGAAGAGACAGCAAGCAAGTACAGTGCCCTTCGTGGAATTTTGTCTCTCCATCATCCGGTTTTCATGACTCGAGGGGCTCCTCTACCCCGTCAAATAATGCCAATAGCCCGTTTCAGCAACATCACATCCCGCATCCGATCGACTCGCCCTCGGGCTACGCACCCCAAGATTCGGACGCTCACATGGAAGTAATCAGAACATTCTTGCTGCTCACAGTGTTTGCTTCATGGGAAAGACATCCTGAGCTATTGCGGGAAATTCTTTCCCTTCAGAGCACACTGGCTCGACTTGTCAGAGAGCATGGACTTATTGAGCCACCTCCTAGTGCTGATCCCAACAACTGGGAAGACTGGGTACGAAGAGAAGGTAACAGGCGCACAAAGTTCATCGTATACTGCTTCTTTAATTTACACTCTATCATGTACAACATTCCCCCGTTGATCCTGAACGCAGAGTTGAAACTAAACATGCCATGCTCACACGACGTTTGGAAAGCCAACAACGCCAGCCAGTGGCGGCGGGTCATGCGTTCGCGACATGGGCCGGAAGTTTCATTCCAAGAAGCTTTCGCTAAGCTATTCGTCAAGTCCAATTTATCAAATTCATCGACACCCATATCACCGCTTGGGAATTATATTCTCATACATGCCCTTATCCAACAAATTTTCTTTGCCCGCCAGCTTTGTCTATCTGCACCAATGATGCAAGGCACTAGCCTGAGGCATGAAGATTTGTCCACCTTGGACAATTCTTTAAGTGCTTGGAAAGCATTGTGGAAGCGCACTCCAGAATCGAGCATTGACCCTCAAAACCCGGCAGGCCCAATAGCATTCACGTCGACTGCCCTTCTTGGGCTTGCCTATATCAGGTTGCATGTTGATTTAGGTCCTTGCCGCCGCCTCATTACCCAAGACCCGATTCAGATCGCCAGGGCTCTAGGTGAATCTCCGCCTGTAGCACGGAGCCCGCGCCTCATCATGGCTTTACTGCATTCTGCGCACGCACTTTCCATCCCGGTTCGCCTCGGGATAGACTTCGTAGCGCGGACCCATTCATTTTTCTGGAGTATTCAGCACTCCCTTTGTAGCCTGGAATGTGCATTTCTTTTAAGTCGTTGGTTACTTTCTATACCGGTGACGCAGGCTGAACAAAGACTGTCGGAGCATGAGCGAAAGTTGCTCTTGTGGATTAAGAGTATGATGGATGAGACTGACATGGCCGTTGATCCTCCAGGCGCACCTGATGTGGAATTTCTGGCTAATCCCTACAAGGCAAAGCAACTCAGCATTGCCATTGTACGAGTATGGGCGAGGACCTTCAAAGGGAATACAAGCTGGGCGATAGTGGACCTGGTCGGGTCGAGCTTGGAAGCTTATGCAGATCTTCTGGAAACGCAGCTCTGATTATCTATCTGGCTTGGTACACGCGCTAGCCGTTCGGGGAGATTGCGTTGGAATAAAGCGTTTAGCAGGGCTGGTAGCTAATCCGCGATAGCACCCGTCATGCCCTGTTAGCTACAAAACGCATGTGTCCCTGCTCTATTTGCCCATTGGCCGGTAATGTCTCTGGATGAACACCAGCCAGCACAAGGCGTCCGGTCTCCGCCAGTTATACCTTCTCCTGTTGCTAACCTGGTCATCAATAAAGGAGTTGGTGCTGCCCGAATCAGTAGTGGGATATGGCAGCTTGACTCTTGTGTTACTCTGGATGATATGTGATGTTATTATATACCCCCCATCACTTATTCTCTTCACCTCTTAATCATGTATATAATTGTAAGCTCTCGTTAAGGAGGCAGAAAATGTTGCGATATGATTATCACGCTTTGACACCAATGATTTGTTTCCTTTCACTTTACCCTTTCTCCTACATTTGCTCTCAGTCGCCCTTGAGAAAGTGATGATTGCACGCTTTATGTTCTCCCTTGTTTATTTTTGCCTGCCCTTAGAGGCTTGTCTCTATCAATAATGGTGTAACGCCTACGGAAGGTCTTTCAATTTGAATTAAATAGGCTTGTTCTATATACTCACTAGTCTCGGCACGTATATTTTAGCCATCTGTATTCGTTGCTTCGTTATATGATTCCCTCTCATCAGTTGGATCGTCTACCATGGCCTTTTGCAACGCTCGTTGGGACAAATCGCAAAGCAGACATTGACCTCTCAAGCTGAGCTATTTCCGATTCACCCGGTTGTGGCTGAGGGACTATGTCCTGTCCAGGAACTGGTTTAGAATAAGATAGAGAGCTTTGTCGGTGTCTAAGCCGACCTTCCTGTGGGGAAGTTGGAGTTGCCGAAATTCGACGTCTATGCGAGTTCACAGGTCGCAGCATAGAGGTCTGCTTGTCTATACCATCGTTCACTATGTAAAAATTGTAGGTCTGTGGTTCAGCTATGTCAGACACTGTGCACCAACTTAGTTCCCCCCCCCGAGCAAATTACCTTGGGAAACATATGTTTATCTATCAAGTGCATCCTGCGTTTCTGCGGCGTCGAGCATTTCCGCTCGCAATCTTCAATAAAACACCCGTACTATATCCGACCGAGCATTGTGAGCCAGAGCTTTGGGCTGTCAAACGAATTGCTCAACATCATAGAAACATACAGTCTTTTCTCCCCGGTCTTTTTTCGCGGCAATCAAAGGATCATGGTTCTCCTCAATATGTAGATTCAAGAAACGGTCAGTGGGAAAGTTCTTCCCACACGCTGTGCATCTGTTAACATGCGTTTGTTTGTAATGAACTTCGTAGTCATCATATGAGGGGAACGAGAGTGTCTCCCGATGCGGCGGCAGTGAGCATTGCATTACTTCTATCCCAGAATTGGCGGTGTCGGATAGATGTTTTCTGGGTCGTTCAACAGAAGTGATGGAAGATGCTGGCGACGAGGACCTTGAACCGGTCTCTGGAAGCTGGCCAACAGAGGAGGATCTAGAGATGCTCCGGGAGCGCTTGGACATGCTGGCTGTCTATTGCTCTTATAGTTCACTCGTCTGGTTGGGTGGATGTTATGCAAGCGTCTCCTGCAAGGCTCATTGGGTACCTATGTATCAGGTGTTCTCGCCGACTCTGCCAAGTATGTCCATCAAAATTCGTATTGGAATTATGATAGGTTTTATTCTGGTTTGTGTAAATCAAAGCTCGTGTGATCTCTGGAGGCACTATTCAAGAAGGAAGAGGATCTTGATATCATTGAAATCTCTCATCGAAACAGTGTCTGTAATGAATGAGCCATTACGTTCTGTCCTGTCCTATCCCGTATTGTACTGTAATCGGTTCCTGGACACGCACTAGCCACAGCCAAGCAAACCAATCACCGCTCCACGGAGCCACATCTCATCCGATTCAACGCCTGTCTTTTTCGGTCGCCGTCCAGAAGTTCCCGTGATATTGGGATTTTCTTTGCAACGAGCGGCTTGAACCCCTCGTTCTTCGTTCCTGCGCGTGGGAGACTATCTTCGTTCTATTACCATTTGGCGCCCCCATCTCGGTGCAATCACTCTCGACCTTTGCTTCCGACCAGCGCCAACCCACCCGTTCTGTATATACTACTGATGGATCGTTCACTACTCTCGTCGCCCGCAGACTTCCAGCCAGCCATACCCATCTGACGGGCGAAGTCGACGGTGGAGTGACAACGGGCTTCGTTTCACTCTTCCTGAGCATGGCGTCCGCGTTTCAGAATACGTGGCAGTCAGTATTCTCATATATTCTTCAGAAAAGAAATGAACCCGACTTTCTGAACCGCAATGTACAGGATTGCGCTCGACATCGAAAGAGAGCTTCTGAAGAGCCTTGCCGAGAAAGAGCCTACATTTGCTGAAATCTCGCATTACCTCTCTGAGTCAGTTTATCTCCATCCAGTCACTAGATGATTCGTCTCTCATGCGCATTGTTCTGACAATCTCCATTATCGCAGACTCCGCGCAGCTTGCCAGAATGCCATCCTCCAGGACTTCGATGCCGCTCGCTCCATCGACGTGGAAAGTCGCCTTTGGGATGCACATCTCAAAATTAACAATCGGTTTCGTAAATTACTCTCTCGCGTGAGTACTCGGGCTTTGGGAATCTCCCTCGATGAGACTCATCTAACTTACCACACACGCAACTTAGTTCCGCGAGCAAAACGGAAAGAAGAAGAAACCAGTAGAGCGACGAAAGCTTGAGAAACATTATCTCGAATTCATCAAAACAAGTCAGCGGTTCTATAGAGGATACATCCAGCAATTGTCGTCGCATTTCGGGGGAATTCCGGAGCTTGAAAACGTTGCGCGGAAATTCAGTTTTGACAGTGAGCAATCCCGCCCTCTCCCTCGTAAACTCCCTTACTCAGTCAACCCTTTGTGTTAGATTTATCTGCGGAGGATTCCACGGTACAACCGGTTGGGGACCTTCGAAAACGTATTCTGCAGTCATGTCATGCGACCCTTATCCGTCTAGGCGATCTCTCACGCTACCGCGAAACCGAACTGGTCGGCAAGGACCGAAATTGGGGTCCGGCCATAGGTTATTATGATCTTGCCACAGTGATATATCCAGCCTCTGGAGCCTCGCACAATCAATTGGCTGTCATTGCCCTCGCCGATGGTAACCACTTGCGGGCCACTTATCACCTCTATAGGGCACTAGCCGCCCAGGAACCTCATCCGTCTGCTAAGGGCAACCTAGAAATTGAGTTTAGGAAGGTTAGGAACCTGTGGGCTAAAAGAGAGCTGATTCGCCCCGAGGATGCTGGTATTCCTGGTAGAGCATTAGCTCCATGGTTTGTATATCTACATGCTCAGTGTTACAAAGGCACGGATTTTCCCGAGCATGAGGAGCTTGAAAATGAGGTATTGAATCAACTCGCTGTTGATTTGAAGGAGCGTTCCCTAGAGGGCACCTTACAGAAATTCTGTCTAGTCAATATCTCCGCAGAAGATTTTTCTAGGACACGCTCCAATGGTAAGTCTCCAAGTATGACGATTGCAAGAGCCGCTTTAACCTATGCTTCAGAAGAGTCCGTGTCAAATGCACGCCTCTTTTTCCAGCGTATCAATTTGAAAACCTTCTTTACATTACTTCAGATCCTATTGGCTGAAGTGGAGCGGTTCGCGGTCGAAGAATCAAACTATAAAGATGGAAAGAATGGTCCTGACAAGATCACTGCTGTTGCACGACGTGTTTTGCCTGCTCTTCGAAACTACAGCTCTTGGCTACTTACAGTGAACCATCAGTTAGTGGCTCATAAAGAGGAGAAAGACACACCTCTTTCTGTCCAAATAACTGAGTTCTGGAAAATATACGCCAACACACTGACTCTTCTCGCATCCACGTTCGATGTAGTCCTCCTTCCGGAGATAGACTATCTTTTGGAAGAAGATGAGGAGACTCTGTGTTTTGTGCCACTAAACACAGAGGCTACATCACGTAGATATTTGGATACAAGTGGCCGCCAAAAGCCTCGGATGAATGATCTAGGAGTGGAAAGGAATCATCCAAACATGGAGATGCTTTATCGAATTCGAGAATTCGTAATCGATGGGTTAGATATGGTTGTGAGCAATGTATGCAGCAATATTCTCCCTCTGTCTATTAGAATCGGCTGCTAATACGTTCTCTACCTTCAGAAAATCCCCATAGCTCTAGTCGACGATGGTGACAAAAAGACATTCATTTACAAGGAGGAAGGGCTTCCGTCTCAATTCTTTGCCAGTCCCTCAGGACATCACCATACGGTTTCCTCAGCGAGTATTGAACGGGAGGACATTCCACGAACAACACAAGACCCAACTTACGCTACCGATTCCAAAAGTGTTTTTGGGGGCTCTCAGTCAGCGTCGATGTCAGCCAGTATGCACCGCATTGTTGAGGGTGTGGAGCGTTTGGTTGAGTCGGACTGCTATGAAAATACCCCAGCGTTGCCGGAGCATCTCGTCTTTCCACAAAACAACGAGCAACCCAGCTCCAGCCATATCTTCAATCCTAGTACGGACTCAATATTCCGGGAAGAGAGCATTCCTGCTCGTCAGACCCCCATCGCTCCACCTGGGCTTGGCCACTCTATGGCAAATTCTGCTGCTCTAGCCAGGGTCCCATCATCACAGCCATACGCACCGCGACCCTCCCTCCCTGGTATCCCTAGTATATGGAACATGGGCCTCTCACCAGACGTTGGCGATGCATCTTCTCCCAGGACTCCACCAGGCCTTGGGCAACACCCAATTCAACATTCCGGTCATCTGATACCAGGAAGCATCGGTAGCCCAAGCCATCACCTATCCCAGGACTCAGCTATGAACGATCTCATACTTCGTCAGAGTCTAATGCACCAATCCCAGATGCAAAACCCTCTGAATGGATCCAGTTCCATATCCTCGTGGATACCCTCATCAAATCCCACCTCGCACCACCGTCTTTCTGGCTTGGGGTGGGACAACAGAGGGCTACTGGATGCTGCAAGCTCTCCGCCGCCCCTCGGTGCACCCAGCCAGCCCCTTTCAAGTGGCTTGGCCAATGCCTCGTGGGCAAATGATGCGTTCCTCGCTAACACGCTCTCCTCAGGCGCGGGTTACCCCAGCTCTGGATTCGGCGGCAGTCGCAAATCTGCCACCCAGTACGGTGCTATTGGTCAAACACCTCCCTGTGGACATGGAGGGTGACACTGATCTCTTGATGGTATGAGCATGGGGAACAAGTCTCCGAGAGTTTTTGAGATAAGAGGCATACACGCAGGAAACGCGGGTGCGAGCTTTGGTAACCTGGCTCCGATTTGTGAGCGTCGGAAGTGCAGTGGCGAGATTATGCAGCATCTCCCTTCGCTCCCATTGGTTAGTCCAGTTCATAGCATACCTATCAAATCCTGCTTTTCATCTGCAGGCTTGTGCACTGTCACATTTCCCGCGTGGGCTCATTGGCCATGCTGTCGTTAGACCGCTGGTATTAAAGATACAGCCATGTTCACTAGAGAAATATCGGGGATAGGCTGTATTCAATAAGCGCTCTACAACTTATTCGTGAAGTCGGAAAGGAGACCATATATTGCAGATTCATGCGTTCGCGGAATCGCATTCTGGTCATAGGGGCGAAGAGTCGGGATAAGGATTACGAGCCGAATTATAGTTACCCAGATTCATTTGGATTATCTCTTTCTTTTTAGCTGTCAGAGAGCTGTACCAATGAGACTATTCATTTAGAAACGATATCTCGAGACCTGGTGTCCAGTCTTACGAGCTGAATTCAAGCATAGATCGTTGAAGATGGTAATAGATTTATTTATGTATGTATACCGAACCAAATATGCGGATCATTAACTCGTTGTTGAGAACGTCATATCTGCAACTCCAGTCTATCACGTAAAATCATCAAGTAATGGGAGCGCAACTCTCAAGAAGATGTTGATGGAAAGAAGTCTAAGACGTTAAGTCAAAAGACAAGTGGGTATTAGAAGGTTGAATCCTAAAGAAAAAGAGAGTTCTTTGTCACTGCATGCTATCCTTGCAGCGCTGTTTAAGTGTTATGGATAGAAACGTGAATAATTTACGATCGGTTGGTGGGAGCGTAGGCCTTCTTGGGGAAGGGGAAGCTAAATCATTATGTCAGACAGTCATATTCTCAGAGAGGTGACGTGCAATCCGCCAAATGTACTAGCCAGCAAATGACGTCCGCTAGTGTTGGTGAAAAGCATTGGCTCGCAAAGGATGATCAGGGAATTACTTACGAAGGTCCCAACTCTTGGATGCTAAGGCTGGCGAGCCACTGGCCCATGTCCATGCTCTCTTCAAGAGACTTGCCTTGCACAACACCAGCACAGAAACCACCAGCGAAGGCATCACTGTAAGTCACATCAGTCATGCTTATGTTTTCGATGGAAAAGGCCCACTTACCCGGCGCCGTTGGTGTCGTTGATTTTGTCCTTAGCGATCTCAACCACGCTGAACTCCTTAACCTCAACTTCGCCGTTGGGCTTGACGGTAGCAGCTACGGTAGGGAGAGTACCCTGAGTCACAATGGCGACTCTGGGGCGGCTGGTGTTCTTCTTGGGCAGCTGAGCCAATTTCTTGGCGATCTCAACGACATCATCCGTACCCCATTGGTGGCTCTTGGAGTAAGCACGAGCCTCAGTCTCATTGCAGAAGGTGTAGTCGGTGTAGGGCAGCACACTGTCGAGCTGGTCCTTGAAGAACTCAGGGATGAAAGGGGCCGAAAGAGAGAGCATGAAGATCTAAGAGAGCGCACATTTAGTACTAATCCATTGAGAAGGAACATTTACATAGGGTGAATTCCGTAAGTCGTCAGAAATGCATACCTTGTTCTTTGCAGCAGCCTCTTCGCCAAGAGCCTGGATAGCGGGCACACACACAGTAAGGTGATAGCCACCAACGTAGTACACCTGAGCCTTCTCAACAAGAGACCAAATTTGAGGCTGCTTAAGATGCTCAATCTTGTACTCATTAGCCGCAGCAAGGTGGGTGCACATGCTACGGTTGTGGCCAGTGATGATCACGCCGCACTTGCCGGTAGGCTGGGCATCATCCACACGGTACTCGGTGTGCACACCAGCCTTGGTGCAGGTTTCCTTCAGGATATCGGCATACTTATCACGGCCGACACATCCAATGTAGAGAACAGAGTTGTCGGGGAGAATGTACTAACGGGTGACATTATAGTTAATATACGAATTATCAAAAAAAAAGAAGGGAAGATTTCAAACATAGTTCAGACCATACCTGAGCGCCACGGGCAGTGTTCTGGGCGGCACCACCGGCAATCAACTTAGCATCATGGTTCTGCAGCAGTTCCTCGTAGAGGCCCATGTGCTTATCCTCGGCGAGAATAGCATCGTTGTCCTTCAGACCATACTTCTGGAGAAGAGCAGCATCACTATACGGTACTGTATCAGTACATGTACTATATTTCAACAATATTTTCAATGGCGAAGGGCTGTAACATACCCAACAGCTTGGATATCTGTATATTACAATCGGAAAGGTACTTGCATTAGCATTGTCCCCAGATCACAATTTTTACAGCTTCTATCAAGCCAGATAGGATAATAGTCCTCACGTACCGAGGAGAGGGTTCTCCAAGCAAAGAAAAGGGTATCCTTGAGCGGCAGCCATTGTCGTTTATGTCAACAAGGGAAAGTGCGTGTAAAGAAAGGATGAGTAGAGGAGACGGGTGGAGAGGAAGTAAAAAGGTCAAGAAAGAAAATCTCTAAGGGGAGGAAGAAGAGGAGAAGGTGAGGGTGAGAATGCAAGAAAAGGTGGGGGAGGGATGATGGTCCGGAGGGGCAGCAACAGAAAGAAGACCCGGATCATATGCCGTACCGTACTGTACGGAGCGTATTGCATCGCATCAGGGGAGTGCAAGTCCCTGATGTCCGTCTGCAACTCTCCATACTACAAACACCTCTTTTCCTGTTATCATCGCATAACTTACAGCGTTCATCTTCCACAATGACTGATCCAGCCCTAGGAATCGCTGAGGCCATTCAAACGGCCTCTATCAACCCGGAACCATCCCCAAGTCATGACATCAATCCTCCGACCGCATTTTCGGAGAAGAAGCCTGTCGCTGAAGATGCGCTATCCGAGGCTGGCAGCATCCCATCCGACGTCGTGGACCCCCATCGAATGATCAGACCCGCTCCAAGGCGGCATAATCTTCCTCCAATGCCTGATTTGCGCTTCGAACAAAGCTATCTGGCCAGCATACGGGGTGCTGAGACTTGGGGTCGTGTTGCATGGATCACCGTTCGAGATCAGGTATGCCTCCGACCTACTTTTACAATAAATAAAGGGATAAAATAAAATAAAAGCTCTCAAAACAAACACTTAAGGCTCATGCACCTATGTTCTTTTTTAGGTTCTTCTCCCTCTGATCCAAGGTACCCTCTGGACCCTCGCTCTCTCCGGTTGGCGATTCTGGAACCGCAACGCGTCTCTCAGTGGCCAGACATTGGGCAGCAGACTTCGACGATGGTGGTACGAAGTAAATAACTGGAAACTCCCTCCCCTCCCGTCAATGAAGGACCGTAAGCTTGCTGCACAGGCAGAAGACGTGAGTGACCCCCTGCCCTGTTCCTGTTATCTGATCTGATAGTGTAGCTGTGTTCAGCTCGAGTAACGTAACTATTCTGATTGAAGCTGACATTCTCGGAGTTCTTACAGTTCTATAAGACTCAGTTCTCAAACGCCGGTGCCGACTAACTGATTAAAATAAAGTGCGATTTTCCCGGATTTTGGTTGCATTTTAGGAGTTCAGGTTACGGCGTTACGAATATAGATCACTTCGATGGTCTATCTGTATCTTATGTTTCTTAAGCCCACGGGTGCGCACATTCATGCACAGTTGGTTAAACTCTTGTAGACATTTCAATGGAGCTCTTCTCTTAGTAAAAATGTTATCGTAGGACATTCATATAAAGGCCAACCTGCTGTCTAGAAGTCGCTAAAACTCATGACCACGACCTACTTGCAGGCTAGCACGGACTTTTCCTCGGACACTAAACAGACAAATTACCACCACATAAACGCCTTGGGAGACTCCATTGTCTTGCTCGCGTGTACAATAGAACACGAGTGAGAAGATACGCTCCAGCATGAACTCTCTCAATATAGCCGCTCATTCAACGCCCGGGAGTACGTGGCTTCAAATGCTTTGAACCCCCTCGTTTGAACCAGCAGCAGGCGCCGGTTGACAGGGATGTGACCCGGTGCTCATAGTGACCCGAGCAGCTTCAGCACCTCCCTCGGGCTGGCCGTTTGCCTCATTTCGGAGGTCAGTCTTTTGCCCCTGAGGTCCATCCTCCCCTATCGTAGAAACGGTTGGCTTCGTTGCGTCTGATGATGGTATATATTCCGGAGGCGCAGGTTCAATCGCTATTTCCAGTTTATTCCCCACGCTCCCCCCTGATAACATGTCACTAGGACCATTGGGGCTGCTCGGCACCTTCCCCTTACCGTATCTGAGCTGCACAACCAGGCTCGGGTTTTCTCCGTTCACTATCGACTCGTCACCACTCAACTCTTCTTCATCGTCACCTTCGAAATCGTTATCTTCTTCCTCTTCTCCACCCTGCCACTCCTTTCCGCTGGAGTGTCCCTCATCAGATTCATCCAGTTCGTCATCCACGTTGTAGCCGGTATATCCATTTGCTCGGGTAGACCGTGTCCTCTGAGGCCTCCCCGAGTCTTCTGCATCAGCTGGCTCATCACGCTGGCCACTGAGCAAACTTTCCCCATACATTCCTCCTGCGCGCGAACGTATCTGCCTTCCACTAGCGGTAAACCTGGGACCCACAGGTTCTGCGGGTGAAGAAATGCCTGAGGTGTTGCGTGTGGATCGTCGAGTCGAAGGCAAGCCATCGGAAAAGATATCCTCATCATCAGAGTATGTGTACTTCAGTTTCTTCCCACGGGTACGGCCTTCATAAAGAGAAAATCCAGGCTCGGGCCTAGAAAATTGTGCTTTACGCGCAATGCGGTAGTCTCTGCGTTTACGTTTCTTACAACTAATGAGCAAGGGTAAGACGGCAGCGGAGGATCATAACTTACCTCTTCCGAGCCCTCGAAGCGAGGAACTGAATTCTTGATCTTCTCGCTGAGCTTCTTCGAATGCGTGCTTTTCTCCTCATCTAGTTTGTCTGCAACCGCCTTCAACTCGGGGATCGTTCCTGCCACGCTCCACCAAGTGACATTCTTGAGCGCTGGGTTGCTCTCACGGTACAACCTAAAGTGGGTGTCATCTAAGCCTTCGACAAGCCAATATCGACGCTTCAAGCCATCGCGACCCCATGGTTGAACGGAAAGTGGTTGGTTCAGGTCGTCTTCATGTCGTGCTTGCTTGTATGACTCTTTGATCTTTGCTTGAATCGCTTCGGAGGAGGAAAGGGACCAGAGGATCAGCGATTTCAGTAATCGTAACTACAGCGTGTTAGCTATCTAGTGTATTTCATATAAGTTGCGCAGGACGTACGCGTTCTTCTGGGGCCATTCCTGTGAAAGTGCGACCCCCGTGAAGAGGGTTCTTTCCCTGCCAAGCCTTGGGCCACTGGGACACATGGGTTTGGATCGCTTCTTCCAGAGGGCGTGTGTAATGAAGTCGACTGCGCATTCATGATAGCTAGTCAGCCTTTTGTCATTATCCTTGAACATCCTGGTTGTAGATAAAGGGGAGCTCGCATGCGCCCTTCGTAGTGTAGTGGGAACTGCGTGATAGGTGGTATTCATACTCCACGTCCTTCTTCCTGTTTAACACCAGGCCAAGCAATGCACACAGCAATCTCTCAATGTGCTCCCCGGGAGGCGAGTCTGCAACGCCTCTCTCGATGTCTTGTGGTCCGTAATGTGGCGTCGATCGTGGGAAGACATCATGAAAACGCGCGCGGAACATTACAATGAACTTTTAGTTGCGACTAGTCAGCAAACATGGTCACAAGTCCATATACGCGTCATATAAACGTGTAGGATTTTATAGGGTCAGCAATTGATGGATAGCTCACTGCAATGTCCGGGTTATCTGCTAAAACATATTCATGTGGTGGTGAAGGTGCCCGTTTCGGCGGCGGAGATTCTGATTCCTTCTTGAAGTACTTGGTGATGCCCACAGGCTCATCAACTGCCATGGGAGCAGACTCATCATCCGATGGTGGCGCTGATGATAGCGACGAGAGATCCGAGTCAGAAAGTGACATGTTAGACATGTTTGCTGAAGTTGGAAGTGGTTGTGTTGAAGAGGAACGGAGGTGGGCGAGTGCGCGCCGCAAGAAGTTCTACTGCACTACGACTGCCGATTAATGGAGCGCGGCTTTTACGCGCCTGGCCTGTCTGGCGTCATCAATGGCCACCAATATCAAGGTATGCTCACAACCCGATCACAGCAATGTATTCTCTAACATTCAATTTTATTCTGGGCTACATCTAGAGTACTGAACAGGGGATTGAGCATTGATGACCTCATAATGTGAACCTGAGACGCTGTATGAGACAGCGTATGATCATTTCGTAGAAAACATGGAGGACCAAATGACAAATCAGTTTTTTTGAAAGAGAGCTAGCAATGAGCGATCCCATTGAGAACTTGTCATCTAACGTCAGTTTACTCCGTACAGAAGGCTGGACAATGAACACGGCGCTAGCTCCTTACTGTGGCCGGGAGATGCCAAGGATCAAAGCGATTACCATGAGTCACATATCAGATTCATTGATCTGCTCGTTCAATTGCTTTTCTTCCTATGCAGCGGATGCCAGTGTAGGATTGATTCAAGCGACCACTGTTGCAGTGTCTCGGGCGTCATCAGACAACTTTCCGCGTTGTGGTAGCTGTGAACCAAGGCTCTGTGGTACTCCAAATTCGGGAATTGTATTCTTTCCCAACCTCTCAAAGGCTGTTGAGGGGTATATTGCTTTTGTCAACCCATCTCCATGTAGACCTCACTTAATCATGCACGGAGCGGAGCAATGAAGGTCGAAGACCATTAATGCAGTCAAGCAGCAATACTACCCAACAATGTCAATCGATGACAGGAATCCTAACCGGCGTAGATAGAACCATCATCAAAAGACTGTTTCACCACGATATACTCGTAGAGGTAGGTATGTGATTGGCGGAGGTCGTGTATTGCAACACGCCTAGTGGTCACCGAGTGCAGCTAACAGAGTAGCCTAACAAAATCAGATTAAGAAATTGGAGGTCTAGCCTTTGACTGGATTATCGGATTGTTGTACCAGTTGTGCTTATCAAACAAGTCAGCCACCTAGGTGGTCGCATGAACTGTTACTCCGTCAGAATGCTCGGTTGTTCTTAAAGTCCATGGTTAATGTGACGGTTAGCCGCGCCGCCAAACCCACAGCCGCGCGAGAGAGGCGCACGGAGACGCTAGTCCCAGCTCGGTTAGATTAGCGACCGCGCCCTAAAGCCCACACAGCCCTTCCGCCGACGAATTCTCACCACCAACCCGACAAGCCCATCTTCGATTTGAGGTACGAGCACTTGATAAACTCCCACACCGGGTCGCAGGGGTCTTTCTTCTTGTATACTAACCTCCAGGTCTCTATCCAGATAGTCGCCATGGGTCGCGTGATCCGCAACCAGAGGAAGGGTCGTGGATCCATTTTCAGTGAGTGCGACCGCAGAGTTGAGCGAATTCCTGAAGACCAAAATTGCTGATAACAACTTCGCCTCCAGCGGCCAACACCCGTCTCAACAAGACCCCTGCTCAGTTCCGTGTCCTTGACTTCGCTGAGCGCCATGGATACACCCGGGGTGTTGTGAAGGAGATCATCCACGACCCCGGCCGTGGTGCTCCTCTCGCTAAGGTCCAGTTCCGTCACCCTTACAAGTTCAAGCACGTTACCGAGACCTTCATCGCCAACGAGGGCATGTACACTGGCCAGTTCATCTACGCCGGAAAGAACGCCGCCCTGACCGTCGGCAACGTCCTTCCTCTTTCCTCCGTCCCTGAGGGTACCGTCGTCACCAACGTCGAGGAGAAGTCTGGTGACCGTGGTGCTCTTGGTCGTACCTCCGGTAACTACGTTACCGTCATTGGCCACAACCCTGAGGATGGCAAGACCAGAATCAAGCTTCCTAGCGGTGCCAAGAAGGTTGTGAAGAGCACCTCTCGTGGTATGGTCGGTATCGTTGCTGGTGGTGGTCGTACCGACAAGCCTTTGCTCAGTATGTCTTGGATCCTGTTGATTGCCTTGAATTTTCCAAGAAAAAAAAAATAAATAAATTGGGGTAAATGGGAATTGAATACTAATATCACATTACAGAGGCTTCTCGTGCCAAGCACAAGTTCGCTGTCAAGCGCAACTCCTGGCCCAAGACTCGTGGTGTTGCCATGAACCCCGTTGATCACGTAAGGAATCCTTGTCTTCTGCTTGTGAAAAACTTATTCTCTGACCTATCTGTTTTATAGCCTCACGGTGGTGGTAACCACCAGCATATTGGTAAGGCTTCTACCATCTCCCGCTACGCCGCCCACGGTCAAAAAGCCGGTCTTATCGCTGCCCGGAGAACCGGTCTGCTCCGTGGTACCCAGAAGACCAAGGACTAAGGGTTTTATGGTGTGGAGTTTTTTTGTTTGTGACGGGTTCAAAATGCTCTTTTGCTATGAGGCACATGTACTTAGGCGACTGCGGATAACCTACCACGCGTCCTTAGCGAAATAAGGTTGTGGCCAACAATTTCATTGATGATTAAAACAAAAAGAGGGGGCCAGAAATCGAGTCTCTATGTGCATCTCATAGCATTTGCCAAAAACCGATTATGAATACTCGTTAATACCAAAAAATGAAGAATATTTCCTTGTTTGTTCATGGCGGACTGATTTCCTTACTCTGTATATTTTGTTCAGTCCTTGTAGGTTTCATATACCCCCAAGCCTAGTGCTCCGCTTTCTTGAATCTGTCATCTGTTTATCTGAGAGCACTAGGCATGATCCACTTGTTGCGCTTCTACTATGTAGTTCATGTTGTTCCATGATTGCTATGTTCGAGATTCAATTCGGTGCATTTATGGCGTGGTCTTGGCGCTGCTATTACGGGGAAGTGGGCATAATCTATTTATCCATGGGGTAATGAATGATACAGTAAGTCATGCGGTCTCTGCACTCCGGGTTGTATATAAATTCGCATTGGTCTTAAGCACTTGCGTGTCGAATGAGTTTCTCGGTATATCCATACACAGTATGCCGGATGGTTTGTACGCCCGAAGGTTTCTGGAGGCAAAAAAGGATTGATATTAAATTGACCAATCAGCGGCGCCATATGGATGTCACTGGCACTTCAAGTTCATAAACCAAGCGTACCCCCCAGAGAACAGACTTTCTTCGAACAAGTATCCTCCATGAATTGTCTCATCGTCCCATAAACCTATACAAGGGCATATAACTCATCTTACGTGATGAATCAGGAGAATCTACCCCTGGAACTACCTCGTCTGCCCGCCTGTGCCTCGCCGACCCTGTCCGCCACCGCCCGCTGGCAGGCAGTGGTCCGCCGAGATGCCACAGCCGAATCATTTGTGTACGCTGTGTTAACGACCAAGATATATTGCCGGCCATCATGTCCAGCTCGTCTCGCCCGGCGAGCAAATGTCCAATTTTACGACACGCCCTCGCTGGCCGAAAAGGCAGGTTTCAGACCCTGCAAGCGCTGCAAACCACAATCCCTGCGGGCGGGTAATCCTCAGGTTCAAGTGATACAGAGGGCATGTAAAACCATCCAGTCAGAGATAGCGTCCGGCTCCAAACCGACACTGCGGGAACTGGCTAGTCAGGCATGCCTCACGCCAAGTCACTTCCATCGGGTGTTCAAAAAGCTTGTGGGCGTCACGCCCGGGCAATATGCTGTTGCCATTCTCAAAGTCGCCCCTAGGGGCCCCCTGGATGACTGCAGCCAAAATACGAGTATTACGGAATTGAAACCATGCGGTGTTCGTCCTGATGACCATGCGCCATTTTTATCCAGCGGCTTGAAGAGTGACGATGTGTTCGATCCTGGAGATATTATAAACTGGAATGATTTTGACACTTTGATAGCCACGGAAGCTGCGTATGAGGCTGAATTTGATGTACAATTTATGGACTTCATCTCATTACCCAAGGAAGATGCCGTAGGTGCCACTGAGCACTATGGCCAAGATATTGGTGATGCCCTACTGCAACACGAACAAACAAGTCGCCTAGACGGCGGCATTCACCTCACAGGTGTGGAGACTGCCATGCCATCCTGAAATAGTGGCTTGCTTCTTGACAGGCAGGGCTTCATGAGATACTGGATGATCCCTGCATAGGGGGTCCGCTTGGCGCAACCAGGACGGTGGTTAGGCCGTGTTTGTTCTGCTGAATACCTGTCCATTGATCCGTGGAAAAGGAGAAAAACTGAAGTAGGAGGAGAACAGATGTACTAAATAACCTGGATTCAGTATGGGCTAATCGCTCCACTCTCCCAGGGGTCCTCAGGAGTCAGATGGTCAACCTGAAGTAGATGGGTAGAGCTGGGCCACCATGGAGTCAGTGCTTCTGGAGAACTGATATGCTTCGCCGATCATCAACCCCGACCTCTCCATTACAGGTGAATTGCAGGTTGTATTGAAAAGTATGGACTTGGTGTACTGTGTATTGAGATGAAATCTACCCACTCAAATACGGAGTAGTTCGCCTTTTTTTATATCACTTTTGCACCAGGATCTGCAAGAGTATCCCACCGGGGCTTCTAGACTTTTCCTCAGAAAAACATCAAATGGAGTTTCATGTACTCCGTATGGAGAGGGTGGTCTAGTGCTACAGGCTAACACCCTTCAGTTTACATGACTTAAATTGCCGAACGGCCATGCTAATACAGCACATGATAGTACAGACTAGATTTAGTTGTGTAATATTACATCAATTGTTCGATGAAGGTATACAGATGTACCCCTTTTAGACTACTCTAGATATGGTAGTTCTGGAGAAACACCGGCGGGCTAGAGAATCTGCACTGTTCCGAAAATAGTTCAGTGGCAACGTTTGAAGAAGACTGGCAATCTGAGCAGAGAGTTGTGGCATCGCATCCCCACTCCTTGCCCCACAAAAACGCGTGTCACCTGTTGCAGTTGAATCAAACTGGCCTATGAGGCTTCATTGTGTGATACACTCTAGTCGCAGATAATAATAATAGACTTCAAACCATCCATCCAACAGGCTAAGGTTTCAGGTACACCTAACTTTCCTCGCCATATACACAGAACATGAACATTGAAGCTAACAATTGGTGCCAATCATATGGGCAACCGTCCCCACCTTTAATAACAGTAAATAACTACGTAATTTATTAGTAGTTATACAAGAATCACTTACCAAGTTATTTTACCCTCAAGGGTCTAGACATACGAGTACGACGGAACCCGGTGGAGACTGCAAGGTATTGTATGGTAAAGGCAAAGTCAATCCAATGTGATCCATGTGGCGTTTCTGCTCCCTCAAATCCATGTTTTTGTCAATGCCCATGAGTAGCATTGTTGTTCTCTATCAAGGGTAAAAAAAAAAAGTATCTTTGTAATTTGTCGGTGGTAAACTGAAACAAATAGAGGAATTAAAATCGATTAAAACAAAAATAAATTACCGCCATTGAATCATGAGAGTCATAACAAGTAAACAGTACTGTGTAGTAGTAACATTCCATCAGTCTTTAATCCCTGCGCATCCTCTCACCCACTTGGTGTTTCGCATCCTTTCTTTCCCCCTTCCCCTTCCCCCCCCCCCCTTCCCCCTCTGTCTCCCTCCCCCTTTCTTTTACTACAGGCCAAGTCTTTGTACATCGATTGAAATTCGCTATATTCTCTTCACTATTCTCCTCATACATCACCGCGGGGAAGGTCATTTTGAAGGTCGCGTGCCCATCTGCGCTTGGCCGTTCTTTTCCTCTTTCTTTTCTTTCTGCCAATCTGCTGGCCAGATCAATATAGCTTTATCTCCAATTCCTTTTAGCTTCTCTACCAATCGTCTAATTCTATCGCCTACTATACTCGGCCACCATGAACGTCAACAGAAAGTTTGATCGCTTCAAGCAATGGGCGGGAGAGAGGATGGGTGGTGAGGTCAAAACCAATCTCTCGGATGATTTCAAAGCCATGGAGACAGAAATGGGCGTGCGGAACGAGGGTGAGTCCGCCGATATATACTAAAGCTAAAAGGATTCGTTTAATGGCTGACTTTTCGACAAGGTCTTGATCGCCTTCATAAGTCCATGATTGCCTACGTCAAAGCCGTCTCGAAGCGCAGCGAAGGCGATGACAAAGAGAAGACATTGCCCGTCGGTCATTTGGGCACTAGCATGGTCAGCCATGGCGAGGACTATGACGCCAATTCCGAGTACGGCCGTTGCCTGACAAGTATGTTATCACTCGTGACACTTCCTCGATCTCCCGGACATCCACGTGTCTAACTATTATATTTCCTATTGCACAGAGTTCGGACGGACAGAGGAGCGCATTGCTCGCCTCCAGGAGTCGTATATCGCAGAGGCGAACTCAAGCTGGCTTGAGTCCCTGGACCGGTCCTTGGCGCAGATGAAGCAGTACCAGGTAAATTCCTCACAATTACTAGATATCGCCGCGACATGTCTAATATATTATATAGAATGCCCGCAGGAAACTCGACAGCCGGCGGTTGGCTTTTGACACTTCACTGTCCAAAATGCAGAAGGCAAAGAAGGAGGATTTTCGCGCAGAGGAAGAACTTCGAACCCAAAAGGCTAAATATGAGGAGGCCAACGATGATGTATACCGGCGGATGCAGGACATCAAAGAAAGTGAAGTAGAGAGTATTGCAGATTTGGAAACATTTTTGGAAGCGCAATTGAACTACCACGAGAAGTGCAGAGAAGTGCTTCTCCAACTCAAGAATGATTGGCCTGGCCGGTGAGTATCTGTCCATGCAAAAAAACGTCTCCCACAGTTGTGTTAATTATTCTATGACAGGCAATCTCAGATACAAAGCTCGAGTGGCCGGCGCCCTGGCCGTGCCCGTGCTAGCACAGCCCATTCGTATCAGGAGCGCTACGAACCCCTGCATGAGGAACTTAGTAACTCAGCAGATCTGCGCCCCATTATTCGGTCAAACAGGTCTCCGTCCGATGTGGAGGACCCGAGAGAAGTCTATGCCCCAGAGCCTGTACCGCAGAGACCTTTCCTCAATAGGACTTCAACGTTCGAAAGTCCAGCACAATTACGACAGGAACAAGCATACAGCCCAGGTCCTCGACCATATAGAGTGCCTAGCGAGAATTTTATTACCGGCAGGAACAGTGTTCTGACTCGGATGGCCGCCGATCCGTCTGAGGACACCAGCTCGCGATCTGGCACTAGCCCCGATAGAATGTACCAGGGACGGTCTGATTCCCCGGTATCATCATTCGGGGGTGTCACGAGAAGAAGCAGTTCGACTACATTGAACGGGGCTGCGGTACAGAAAAAGGCACCTCCACCCCCTCCACCTTCGCGCGCGAAGAAGCCGCCACCGCCGCCACCGCCTATGAAAAAGCCTATACTCAGTGCTGGCGAGGCATAGGCTCGCCTTACCATTAATCATCCCTAGGATTTCTGGGGGTTTGTGGTGGATAGATCAAAATGGGGTGTCATGGCATTTTTTTTCATCTTGCGAGGCTTTTGAGATCATAGCTACTATCTGCTTGCCTGCGGTGAGTGGCAGTAGATGATCAGTTTACTATTGATGATAGTCATTGGCGTGTAGTAGTATGCGGCAGCATTTGTATTTGTAATCGTGCAGAGATGCTCTCAATATGGTTTTGTTTATATTCAGAATGAACCATGTTCTCCACTGATGCATAAATATCTTCTGCGTATATATAAATTCATCTCGTCGACGTGTCGAAGTTCTAGTATACAGATATGAGCAGGTAACGATTTGATGTAATGGGGGGGTTGAGTCTATGTGGGATCTGATGGAATTAAGAAGGGTGTTATAAATATATCTCTGTTGGTCTCGATATCCATTCACCTCCAAAGACCCGACAACTTGAACCCAGCTTACGTTGAATTCCTCTGGATAGCCGATTAATCTACGAGGTAGGTGCTCGCCCGTGAGCCCGTTTGATGGCCATTCGGTCCAGTTAGGATTGGGCTGTAGTAGATGTGGTTTGGTTAGCATAGAAAGAATCCAAATGCAAGTCTCACTTTATATATATTCTGCCGCAGCCTTAGTACCCTGGAATTGAGCCAAGAAGCCCATTTAGCAAATACCCCAATGGATGACCATCTAGTATGAGCATACGGCCATATTCCCGGATAGAGTTGTTTTATTGCTGGTCTTGCTAATACCTAAGCCATCAGAGATGGCTTGGTTTCAAGGTTGTTGTTAGGGACGTGATGGACTAGTCCAAACTAAGGATAGCTGAAGCTCAAATTAGTAAATAACCGGCGTCTTCCTATTTGCCTCCTCAAAATCCGAATACGACCCGGCGGGATGGATGAGTCAGCACAGCATCACGTGCGGGCGGCACGAAATCTTCTTCCAACGTCTCGCCGCCTACCTCTCCTCGTTACAGGCAAAGGCTGAGCACAGCCAGTTTCCCCGACCAGCACGGAAAGTCGCGAAAGCCCCGTCCCCTCCATCTCCATTTCATCCATACAGGCCTTCCACGCGCCCTTTTCAGCGCGACCCCTCCATTTGGGGTCTCCATCACCCATTTAGCATCGCGTTGGGCCACCCCCCCTTCCCTTATTACTGATTCTTTCCGATCGGTCGCCTACCGCCCTGTATCTTCCCATCCCAAAACATCACGAAACTTGTCGCCAAGGTCCAGATACAGGCCGCTATCAGTCGCATCCATCGATACAAGGCTCCCGCTCCTCCTCCACGTCTATAAATTGGCGCGCTTCATCGCCCTATAGCTGCGAATTATCGTTCACCCTAACTACACTCGTTTTCCACGTGTTCCCCTAGCTGCTTGGTCGCGGATCTTGTCGCATCTAGGTCAACCCCAACGTGTTTACTCCGCCTATGAACAGTAAAACCACGCGCTAAAACATGGCTTCCCTTCAGTCAGCACCAAACATGGCGACTGGGAACATGAGCCTGCCGCCAAATTTGACGCAGCAGCATATTCAAGAGGTTTTTCAGGTACGTCGCCTGGTCAATTCTTCGCTCTAGGCTCCCACGCCCTACTTATCGTTTTGTTTCCTTCTTTCCTCTCCCTTGTCAATTGTTTGGCAATGCCACCTTCAATTGATTTCTCTGACATTCGCATAGAAGTACAAGCAGATGCAAGAGCAAGGTGTCCGCCATGATGACCCCGAGTTCCTGAAAGCCCAGCACCTTCTCTCGGCCGTTCAGCGACAGCAGTTCTTCCAGAAGCAAAGACAAGTTGCACAACAGCAGCTTCAGGCACAACAGCGTCAACAAATGAATGGCACCGGTCCTGACTCTGCCGCCATCAATGGTGTGAATGGTAAGCCCGCCGCTTTTAAGTCTTTCTCCGTGCACTGGCTAGATTCCTTGTCTAACCGTGTCATTGGCAACCCAGGTCGAACGAACTCAGTGTCTTCCGGTACTAGCGCCGTTCAGGATGGCACTTCCACCCAAGCAGGTAGTCAGCAGCAAGCTCTAGGGCAGGCTGCCTCTCAGAAAGGAGCACCTGTTGCTAGTGGTAGTTTTTCGGCTGAGCAGCTGGCCACGCTTAGAAATCAGATTGTCGCTTTCAAGTGGCTGTCAAAGAATCTCTCAATCCCAGCTCGTGTTCAGGAACAACTGTTCGCATCTAAGAAACAGCAAACCCCCGCGCCCTCAGATAATGTGACGGCAGCAGAGAGCGTCATAGAAAGCGTATCTCAAAACAAGACCGAACAGCTTGCTAGTACGACGGAAGCTCCCCCCCAATCTAAAGATTTCTATGAAACTTTTCAATCGCCCTATGATTCAGTTCCCAAAACCATCAGCTTTTCCGACCACGCCTCTCGCGCATATCGTACGCGCATCCCTGCCTTGATGCCACCTGGTATTGATTTGGAACAGGTGCGCGAGGAAAGAGAGCTGGTTCTGTATAATAAGATCAACGCCCGGAAAGCGGAATTGGCTGAGCTGCCTGCTAATATAGGCGTATGGGATACAAGCCGGAGCGATACCCCAACAGGTGATGACTCGTTGAAGTTGAAGGCCCTCATTGAATACAAGATGCTCAATCTCCTTCCTAAGCAACGGATGTTCCGAAAACAAATACAGAACGAGATGTTTCACTTCGATAATCTAGGAATGACCGCAAACCGCTCTAATCATCGCCGTATGAAGAAGCAGTCATTGCGTGAGGCTAGAATTACTGAGAAGTTAGAGAAACAACAGCGTGATGCCCGTGAGACCAGAGAGAAGAGGAAGCAATACGATCAACTCCAAGCCATCCTTAACCACGGCGCTGAGCTCCAGAATGCTGCAAATCAGCAGCGTACCCGTATGCAGAAACTGGGTCGTATGATGCTTCAACACCACCAGCACATGGAACGTGAGGAGCAGAAGCGTGTCGAGCGTACTGCTAAGCAACGTCTCCAGGCCCTTAAGGCTAACGATGAGGAGACGTACTTGAAACTTTTGGGACAGGCCAAAGATTCACGTATCTCTCACCTGCTCAAACAGACTGACAACTTCCTTAAACAGCTTGCCGCTTCGGTTAGAGAGCAGCAACGTAGCCTGGCCGAACGATACGGCGAGGATGATCAGTTCTACGATGAAGAAGAAGAGGAGGAAGAAGACGTTGGGTCCGGAACTGACGACGAAACTGGCGGAAGACGCAAGATTGATTACTATGCTGTCGCCCATAGAATTAAAGAAGCTGTCACCGAGCAGCCTACTATCCTTGTTGGTGGCACACTCAAGGAATATCAGATGAAGGGACTGCAATGGATGATCTCACTTTATAACAACAACCTCAATGGTATTCTGGCAGACGAGATGGGTCTTGGAAAGACCATTCAGACCATTAGTTTGATCACGTACATCATTGAAAAGAAGAAGAACAATGGCCCGTTCCTTGTCATTGTGCCTCTCAGTACTCTCACCAATTGGAATTTGGAATTCGAGAAATGGGCCCCGTCCGTCGCGAGAGTTGTCTATAAGGGCCCCCCGAACGCGCGTAAGCAGCAGCAGCAGCAGATTCGCTGGGGTAACTTCCAGGTTTTATTGACTACCTACGAATACATTATCAAGGATCGACCAATTTTGAGCAAGGTCAAGTGGAACCACATGATCGTCGATGAGGGCCACCGCATGAAAAACACGCAGTCAAAGCTGAGCAGCACTCTCTCACAGTACTACACCAGCCGGTATCGTTTGATTCTGACCGGTACTCCCTTGCAAAACAATTTGCCAGAATTGTGGGCACTTCTGAATTTCGTTCTGCCAAACATCTTCAAATCTGTGAAATCGTTCGATGAGTGGTTTAATACTCCATTCGCCAACACTGGAGGCCAGGATCGAATGGAGTTGTCCGAAGAAGAACAGTTGCTGGTCATCCGCCGCCTGCACAAGGTTCTTCGTCCCTTCTTGCTTAGACGTCTCAAGAAGGATGTTGAGAAAGATCTACCAGATAAACAAGAAAGGGTCATCAAGTGCCGTTTCTCTGCCTTGCAGGCCAAGCTCTACAAGCAGCTTGTCACGCATAACAAGATGGCTGTTAGCGATGGAAAGGGAGGCAAGACTGGCATGCGCGGTCTCAGCAACATGTTGATGCAGCTGAGGAAACTTTGCAACCATCCTTTCGTCTTTGAGCCTGTAGAAGATCAAATGAACCCTGGGCGCGGGACCAATGATCTACTTTGGCGTACCTCAGGTAAATTCGAACTACTGGACAGAATCCTGCCCAAGTTTCGGGCCACTGGTCACCGCGTCTTGATGTTCTTCCAGATGACTCAGATCATGAACATTATGGAGGATTTCTTGCGCCTTCGTGGAATGAAGTATCTCCGCCTTGACGGTTCCACTAAGTCTGACGACCGCTCCGATCTCCTGAAACTATTCAACGCAGAGAATTCGGAGTACTTCTGCTTCCTGCTCTCCACACGTGCGGGTGGTCTCGGTCTTAACCTTCAGTCTGCAGACACTGTCATCATATTCGATTCAGACTGGAACCCCCACCAAGATCTGCAAGCTCAAGATCGTGCGCATCGTATTGGTCAAAAGAATGAAGTTCGTATCCTTCGTTTGATTAGTTCCAATTCCGTGGAAGAGAAGATTCTTGAACGTGCACAGTTCAAGCTCGACATGGATGGCAAGGTCATTCAGGCAGGAAAGTTCGACAACAAGTCTACTAATGAAGAACGAGAAGCCTTACTGCGGACGCTCCTCGAAACTGCCGAGGCCGCTGATCAGATCAATGAACAGGAGGAAATGGATGATGATGATTTGAATGATATCATGGCACGATCTGATGACGAGCTGATTGTATTCCAGCGCCTCGACAAGGAGCGACCAACAATAGATCCTTACGGACCTGGTCACCCGCTTCCACGCTTGATGGGAGAGGATGAACTTCCAGACATTTATGTCTCTGAAGAGAACCCTGTTACGGATGAGGTCGAGGTTGAGATGGCTGGTCGTGGCGCACGTGAGCGCAAGGTTACTCGGTACGACGATGGTCTCACTGAGGAGCAATGGCTCATGGCTGTGGATGCCGACGATGACACAATTGAAGATGCCATCGCTAGAAAGGAGGCCAGAGTTGAGCGTCGTCGTGTCAACAAGGAACGACGTCAACGGAAGGTGGTTGGTGATTCTTCGCCTGAACCGTCTCGTGAAAGCTCTGAAACACCACAGCCTAAGAAACGCGGTCGCAGAGGTCCTGCGCCGAAACGCAAGGCAGAAGAGCTTGTGGAAGAGACTCCTCAGCCGAAGCGTAAGAGGGGTAGACAGGCTAAGCCTGTGGAGACCTTGAACCCAGAGGATCGTGCTACACTGCAACGCATACTCAACAATACATATCAAGCGTTGATGGACATGGAGCAAGAGTTACCAGCAGATTCTTCCGATAGCGAAGATGGCCCAGTGACCCGGTCTATAATTGAGCCATTCATGAAGCCACCCCCGAAGTCGCAATATCCCGACTACTACATGATCATCCAGAACCCGATTGCTATGGAAATGATTCGAAAGAAGATTAACCGTGACGAATACCAGAATTTGAAGGACTTCAGGAATGATATCCATCTCCTTTGTCAAAATGCTCGAACTTATAATGAAGATGGCAGCATCCTGTTCCAAGATGCCAATGATATCGAGGTAGGTCGCCGCTGTTGATAGGTTATATGAATGGACTAGTACTGACGTTGAGTAGGCAAAATGCCTGAGTGAACTGAAGAGAGAGACCGAGGGCTACCCGCAATTTGCCAACTATGACGACCAGGGAGCGCCTGCTGGTCATGATCAGTCTCTCGCGGCAACCCCCAGCGTCGAAACTCCTAGCGCTGTCACAACCCCCGGCCAACCGAAGCTAAAGCTTACATTCAACAGTGGTAACCGGGACAGTACAGGAGCCACCAACGGAACTCCACAGGCTGGAATAACTGAGGAGTGACCTTTGCATAAACCTTCGTCCTGGCTTGCTTGACTCTGTTCATTACGTACGGGGGAAATCCTTCCCCCCCCCCCCAACGCACTTTGCTGTTTTGATCTTTTCTTGACATGTACCCATCCGGCTTTGGACGGCGTTATGTGACTTGGTGATGGATGATGGTTGATGGCGCATGCTCTGCTCTATTGAAGACGAGCGTTTGATTTCATTTATGGTTTTCTTTTCGTTTATTCTTGCATTTAACCTCACCTTCTCCTGTGTATTCAGTGTCGATAAACTGATCCGATACAGATTTTGTCTTCTCACTTTTTGTTGTTGTCTATTACCTTTGCCTATCGTGCCGGGATGTTATCACCTTCCCATCACTAGAGAGACTTGACTTCCCCTTTCAAAATTTGTCTCAGATGATGATGAGAGGCTGTAATTGGATTCTTTTTTTTCACTTTTTTTTTTCTCACCTTTCATGTTTGTGTTTTTTTATCCTACCAGAGGCCATGGTAGTCGTACATCTACATATAGTTGTACTAATGGGCAATCGAATGTATCGTACTGGAATGAAAAGAGTGCGCGAAATGTAACAACGAAGTTGAATGCCATTATTAATACTGTGGTATGGACCAGCATGTGCAGCCCCGACCGACATCGGGAGTGACCAACCCTAAATTTTATAGTGGCACAGCCATGCATTAGTCCCAGTCTATAAACAGCTACATTGAAATCCGCCCCCCTTTCAACCTATGACTTCAGTTCCCGAGCCCTCCACCTGAACTGCTGTCCTCTCAACACTATGACAATGCAGAATAAAAAAACAAAAGCATCCAGGTCAAGAACAGGGTGCCAAACTTGCAAGTTGGTTTCTCTCAACCGAAGAGGGCATATGTCCGTTGCATCCACGTTCATACACCACTGACCGTACCCCAGGATACGGCATGTCAAGTGCGGCGAGGAGAAGCCGGAATGCCTCCATTGTAAGAACTCTGGCCGGAAATGTGACGGTTACAACATTTCTCCCCCGTACCAATTATCCACGAAAGTGGTACATCGTCAATCGCGACCCGCCTGGTCAATGGTGAGTCCTGACCATCGCCTGATCCTCCGTCCGGGAACCAGGGAAGAGCGACAGTATGTAGATTTGTTCTGCTCGCAGACGTCACAGGCTCTTTCTGGCTTCTTCAGCCCTCAGCTTTGGAATTTTCAACTACCACAGCTCAGCCAGTCCGAACCGACTATTAGACATGCCATTACTGCACTTAGTGCTGCCCATGAGCGGGCCATCTTGAATCCTTCAGCGGCAAACGCGGCAGTTACGGAGCAATTCGTACTCCAGCAGTACAATAAATCCATTCAATATCTAATGAAGCACCTCACCACACCAAAATCCCAGTCGGTTGACTTGTTGCTGATCACTTGTGGTCTATTTGTATGCCTAGAAATTGTGCGGGGGAACAATAAACAGGCGTTGAACCACCTAGCAGCAGGGGCGACCATTCTCCATAAACGGGGGCATTTTGCCAATGCAACTCCCCAGTCCAGGGATATTGACAGGGAACTATCCCACTTATTCTTTCGGTTAAATATGCAGCTGTCTCTCTTTGGGCGGCCATTAGCCCCGCTGACCATTGGCCATAAAGGCACACTGCCACCTTCCACAGAGGGAAACATCTCGTTCACCACCATTGAAGAAGCCAGACTCTGCCTGGACGGACTAATGAATAAAACCTTGAGATTCGTGCGTCTAAGTCTTCAAAACCCAACACCAAGTGCCATTACAAGAATGCAACAGAGACAGAAACAGCAAGATATAAAGGAGGAGTTCGATGCTTGGACGATGGCACTAAACAAGATGATGGCGCGGAAGGGGAACTCCAAAACCTTGGATAGGCGTGGCCCCCTTACACTCCAACTCCATCATCGAGTCTCATTGATATGGCTGCGAGCTTGTTTCGCAACAGATCAGATGGTCTTCGACAACTTCCGCTCAGATTTCGAAGCAATCACCCGTCTTGCGGAGGAAGTAGTTCGCCTGGGCCCTGATCAGGAAAAGCCCTCTCCCGCGAATGGATTTTTCCTTGAATCTGGGATTACCGCCCCATTGTGGTTCACAGCGGTGAAGTGTCGTGATCCCATCATTCGACGGAAAGCCATACAGATTTTATCAGATTATCGTAGAAGGGAGGGGATGTGGGACATGGGGATCTTTTTCAAAGTAGCCGAGTTGGTCCTGGAATCAGAAGAGGCCGAGCTATCCTCTTTGCCCATTGAGAAAAGAATACCTGAAGACCGGCAACGCGTATACGATCCGATACTGCCAGAGGAGATTGTGGCGAGCCCGTGTCAGGTTATACTACTGTCGAAACCCCATGGGGTGGACGGAGGTTGGCACAAACGGACCACATACATTAGTTGGGAGTCATGAAAAGGGCCAGTCCTGCTTGACAAGAGGCGAACAAACCAGACGCAACACGATGCGCTTAGTGTTAAATACCGAGCACTGCTGGCTCATTATACCAAGCACCAAGTAAGCACCACCGAGTCGTAGGGTTGTGGTAGGAGAAGCGGTAAGACCATCTACCTGCAATGCTTGCATACTTCGTTATCGAGTTGCGGACGCCAATTCGATCACAGATCCTCAGTTGGTTGGCGACTATGTATAGTTCGCTCTTCATATCCTTCCTACCCTGCAGGTGACTGCCCGACCAGTCCTTGACGATCCACAATTCACTGCAGCCAAAGATAGATTTCATATACGCTTCACTAAGGATATTCTCTTTGTCATTGGATCCTAAGACCCAGTGCTTAAAGATTATATGATCTCACTGGCTCTCCAGATATTCCCAGTTGAAAATCCGACCTCATTATTCCAGTTCTACCATACTTCACCATTGAATACAAAAAGCTATGGCCAGTATAAGAATAGCCGATGAATATACCATGTTCTGTACCAGCGATATCCTGCCTTCCGGTTCATCATTCCATCCATGGGACAGAAACCGTACGTATCTAAGTAACATCCAATACTGCCGACATCAGATCTGCACAAGGAAACTCCAGAAGCTCTCGCTGCGGTCATCTGGTTCTTCAGCACAACGTAAACCGATCACTTGTAAGTGGCGGTCGCATCTGTTCGTCCGAAAGTAAGGATATAACTGCCGTTGGTCGTACGGAGTTCAACAACACCCCTTTCCCTCTGTTTTTGACAAAATAACCACTGAAATCTACCTCTCATACTTCAGCCCTAGCTTATCCATGGGTGTGGCTTTGCTCCCTGATGAGCAAGTTCAACAGCTCCGTTATTATTATCACACACGACGACATAGGCCTGAAAGTTGTGCGATAGCTCATTGCAGCTTGCGGTCTGACGGAGTCGACCGATGCTCGCATTTGTTTGCTTCCTACAGAACTATAGACTTTAAAGCGGATTTCTTTCCGTGCCATTATTCCGAGTTCTCACACAGGGATCCTCGCGAGGAAATGGACCCTTTAGCCAGTCATGTGCGTGTGTGCGTGTGTGTGACTCGAATGGCCGGTAGATGGCATTTACAGGAGCCTTGGTCTGGACTTTGTGAAGTCAGTGATACAGACACAGTGGCCACCGTGTCTTTCTGGGTGTCTCTTCTCAGAGTTTGAGTTTACGCTCGATGAATGTTAGGAGATTTGAGTTCCTTGAAATATGCTTGCTGATGGGCGTGCGCTTCCATCCTGAAAAGGTCGTGTATACGCTCCACCCATAAACCAGTGCAGCTGAAGAACGGCACCAGGAAAGCACAGCAATAGTTCAAAGTCATGCGGAGGAGAAACTGGAACATTCTACCTGTTTACGACTCCGTTAGGGCTTTTTGTAATGCTTATCTCGCGCCGAAGGCAACAGCCTGAGGCTGTCGGTATTAGTCATCGCAAATGTACAGTGTGACAAGACAATACAATACAGGTACAGTACCGAGGTGTAATACCAACACGATGAGAAGATTGCTTCTGAGAAGCCCTTTACGATGCAGGTGCAAATGTGCAGTTAAGGCATTAGCAGAACCTTACTTGTGCACGATTGCTAAAATCGAGGAGCCTAGATGAAACCCTAGTGGCTTAGCCTGGTCACGTCATTCGTGTATCGGAAGCAATCCTCCAGTTTTCTCAACGTCATGACCAATCACGTGACACAACGCACCGTCGTCATGGCGGTCATTGCGCTCCGTAACCGCCAGATCGTCCTTTCGCAGTCTCACTTCCTCAGCTTGATAACGACCCGTCTTTTCTCTTCTTCAACCTTTCCGTCAGCCTCCATCCCACCCCGAGAGTAAGCCTCAATCGACGAACCAGTCCAACCCTTTCAAACCAAGCAAAAATGGCTACCTTCCAGGATCGTGCCCAGCACGCTATTGCTCAGCTTGACAAGGAGGTGAGTCCTTGTTTGTGCGTGTTGATATTCGGATGAGAGAAATGCGTTGGCATTGATTGCTTGTGTCGGGAGTCAACGATGACTTTGTGTTGATATTTTTGACTGGAGACTTCTTCGACTAAATATATCTGGTGGAACTGGCGGGAATTGACCATTACTTGTTTTCATATTTTATTTTATTTTTTTCTTTTGTATTCGGATCGAGGAAGGCTAATCAAAACATTTCTTGTGTGTGTGTGTTTCCACAGCTCTCCAAGTACCCTGTCCTCAACAACCTTGAGCGTCAGACCTCCGTCCCCAAGGTCTACGTGATCCTGGGCCTGGTCGGTGTTTACACCTTCCTGGTTTTCTTCAACATCGCCGGTGAATTCCTTGTTAACCTGGCTGGCTTCATCATCCCTGGCTACTACTCTCTCAACGCATTGTTCACCGCTGGCAAGGCCGATGACACACAGGTACGTTTTTTACTCCTCACCCGACCCTAGACGCTGATCGAATATGCTGACTCTTTCGTGATTCCCGTAGTGGTTGACGGTATGTTCTTGTGATCTTGTTCTCCCTGTGATCTATACCGCTTTGTACCTAGGCCATGTCCCGAGCACGTGACAGGTTTCCCTCTATGAATCGGTGTGACTGATTTGACATGTGAAACTGATAGTACTGGGTTGTTTACGCCTTCTTCACCGTCATTGAGAGTGCTGTCTATGCTCCTTACTGGTTCCGTAAGTAGTACCCTTTTGTTGTTCTTCGGTTACGGTGGCTTTCGCAACTGTTGGGAACAATGTGCTGATCTGCGATTTAACTAGCCTTCTACTACATCTTCAAGTTCGGCCTCGTTCTCTGGATGGCTCTCCCCCAGACCAAGTAAGCTTCCTTATTATGATTTTCTTCTATGAACACGATTATGAACATGGGCTGACCCAACTTTCCAGCGGTGCCCAAGTCGTCTTCCACTCTTTCATTCAGCCCGTCTTTGGCCGCTTCTTCGCTGGCGGAAACACCTCGGCCAACCTCCGCGCCCAGGCTGATGCTGCTACCAAGGCCCAGTAAACTGACCGTGCAAGGTGATACGGCATTCGCGGCGTGTTCTGCGTTGCCATGAGCCAGGTCGGTCTCGGTGTTTTGGTACTTGAAAATAAAGAAACCAGTGAAGATTCGCTGGCAAGGAAAAGTGTCAGGTGAGAAGGCACTTCGACCTGAGTCAGACGGTTTTGGGTCATTCTAGCTGTCTTGGTATTTTGTCATGATTAGTAGAATTGCTTGCTTTGTTTGGCGTGGTAGGTGAGACGCGGGGTACCATGCCCTCTTTCCACGAACGCGGGTATAGTTGTATTTGATGCGATGATGCCACTTTGTTAATCTGAAGCACCATTTATATTTGTTTCAACACTGGGTCCTTCCCCGCAAGATGTGTTAGCCTCCGTGCTTGTGGAATCTCGAACAGTAAACCGATGAGCCAGTGGAACGTAATAATACACGGGAAGACAGGCTGTAACAAACTCCAAGTGTCGGAGCATTGAATTAGCATCGAGCCGTTACTCCACAACTCCAGATGTACAGATACGGATGCAAGCTGTGTGTATCTTTGAGAAGAGAGGAAAAGAGAATAGAGAAGAAAGCGGGCACTGCGACCCAGCGAAACCTTGCAGATGTAATGGTTTCTTAATTCAGTATAGTCCAAACCGATTCTGCCAGCCATCTGACCGAGGGTTTAGGACAATCCTGTAAGGGAATGGGTTGGAGTCACTTGTTGTGATGGGCGGGATATGATCCTTTTCTCGGTTCACTACGGCGAGAATCTTCAAGGCTGCTTTTTGAAGCATATTCTCCATCGCCTTGCGCACCTTGGCGCGTTCTGCATGAGCAGTCAGCACTGTCATGCGTTCGTATAAGTTGCAGAGCGCATGTATGGGCCGATCTAAAGGTGGCAAATGCATACCTGATTCTGTCCGCGGAGTGGCAATCGTCACATCCAGATTCCACACCTCCCAACATACCTCTTCCTCGCCTTTTCCAGCAAGCCCACCGAACCAGATTCCGGAGCGCCTGCGCTTCTTCTCGTAAAATTCCACTGCGATCCGACCGCGCACACCGCCGCCCCCTTCATGGGCGCTAGCAGCTGATGAGGAGTGCTGGCGGACTAGAGCGCTGATGCGCGACTCAATAAGAGTCTCAAGGTCTTCATCGTTGATAGCGGGGAGAGTAAAGTCTAGGACATCAAAGGTAGTCGGTCGGATAGAGGGAAAGTAACGGTGAAAGAAGATTAGGTTGAGAACGCCTGAACGAGAAGATGTGTCAGTCACATATATCAAGAAGATTTATTAACGAACAGCAGGCTAGATCTAAGAAATGTTTAAAGGAGGTTAATATACCTTTTAAGACGTCCCGGACGGTGGTGGTGTCTGCAAAGATCTCCAGGAAGTACTCCGGAGGGGTTTTGCGGGGCTCCATAACGTAACGCGTTCGTGTTGGGGATGCGAGAGATGGATCTGAAACGAACGGTGGGGATCCCGTACTCCTGCTCTATGGGTTGATGATAGCGAGTATTCGATGACGACCCAGCTGCCACCACGAGCTGGGCCGTGAACACGGAGCGATGTGAGCACTTTCTCACAGGGGTTCGAGCAGTCGAGGGGTGGCGCGGAGAAGATGATGTCGGATGCTGAGGGCGTAAAGACGGGAGAGTTGCTGTCTAGATTGGCATGGGCTGTATGAAAATACTTGACTGTGATGTTCACGGAGGATGCATGGTTCTCTAGGGGTTTTTCAGGCGTGTCAACCAGCAGAGGAATAGGACATGAGTATGTAGACAGAAGAAGAGTTGAGGAGAATGAACCCGTGGATCGGGAGTGAGACGGTGACCATTCCGGCGGAGGTGTTGCCCCTCGCCGATAGTAACGGAAAGATAACGGTGCCTTAACTCTTTTGGAGTACCTGAGTGTGACGGCCAGAGTCAAGGTGACCCTAACCTACAATGAACTTGTTTGCAAGAAAAGGTAGATAATACAATAAAAGTACATGAATTTTCTCCGAAATAATAGATCATATAAATTTATCTATTCATATATATCATGTTATATTGACGCTTTATCTAAAGGAAAAACAAGATTCTTCTCCAGTTTAATACGTCCCCAACAATCATTGCACCACCCCATGATTTCACGTTGCTATCGAACTTTAGCCGAGGCCGCGCCAGACGGTTGGCCATGCTTTTATCATTCCCCGACCGTCTCTCTCGGTTGTTGTCATTGATGATCCCTCTTCGCCTCCTCTCCCCTTTTATATTCTCCGACATTAGCTTGCCTCTGCTTTGCTATTTTCCTCTTCGTACCTTATGATGAGCTGAATTGACTTAAATCCTTGAGAGAGATTATCCGCTTACCTCCGACAGCTCCACCATGATCGGTGCTACTAGGCGCTGGTTCCGGCGCAATCGCAAAGGTCTCGCGATCGGGGCTGGCGTGATCGGAGCCGGTTACCTCGCAGGACAATATGTGCTCTCCAAAATTTCAGAAGCACGGGAACGTATGAGCAGTGACCGGATCGCTCGGGAGAAGTGAGTAACCTCCCTTTGCTTGTCGGGTGTGTTCGTATGCACGGAGACGGTAATTGACGTATCATTCTCGAATGTTGCAACCTTCAGTTTACGGCGACGTTTCGAACAAAACCAAACCGATTGCACCTATACCGTTCTTGCTCTCTTACCGACTGCTGCAGAAGATATTGTCGACGCTCTTCCTGTCGAGGAATTGACGAAGGAGCTCCAACGAAAGCGAGCAGAGAGGTTAGCTCGGCTCAGTGCCGGGGAAGGGACCGGATCAGATCTAAGCTCTGTATCCCCCAGCTTACCGGAGGATGACCGTCGGAGCCTATCCAGTTTTCAGAGTGATGGATTCGTCCGCACAAGCCAAATGGGAGAACCTTCCGTTGAGGGCGATGGCGAGGCGCGACCGAAACGGAATAAGACACAGCTTTGGAACGAGGTCAAAATCACCTGTAAGCCATCATCCCAAATCATATTATCGCCTGGAACCCGGAACTTATTGGCTTGTCACAGCTATCACCAGGTCCTTCACTCTAGTCTATACCCTTTCTCTTTTGACACTCTTTACGCGAATCCAACTTAACCTACTCGGCCGTCGGAATTATCTTTCCAGCGTAATCTCCATGGCAACACCTCCTGCCAATGAATCGACGATCAGACTAGAGGACCATGACGATGATGACCTTACACAGACTTTGGGAAATGATTTTGAGACCAATCGTCGCTATCTTGCCTTTAGTTGGTGGTTGCTTCACCGAGGCTGGAAGCAATTAATGAACGAGGTACAGACTGCCGTTACAGAGGTCTTTGGCCCCCTGAACCCTCGGGAGGATGTGTCGTTGGCGAGGCTGTCTGAGCTATTCCTGGAAGTCCGGAAGAGAGTGGAGGGACATACTGAGGAGGAGAGAAAGCACGTTCCTCCCCCGCCCCAAAGCCGACCGAACTTTTTGCTAACTGTTGCTATAGACACAGGAAGTGGCTGTCTTATTTGCTCCCCCCTTGCGAAGGGGAGGATAAATTGCTAGAGGAGTCCGGTGTCCTTGGAGTGACGGAGCTCGCCAACTCCCAGACTGCAACTACGTTGCGACACCTATTGGATGAGACGGCCGACCTGATCGAATCACCAACTTTTACGCGTGTCTTGATGCTTCTGAATAATGAATGCTTCCAGACATTGATCCAGCAATGCACCGCCGATGCTTTCAAGTCGACTTCACAACCTTCAACGAGCGTTCCCCAATCATTTACTTCAGTTGCCACGGTTGTCCCGGGAGCTGATAGCTCCGAGCCGAAGGCAAAGTTAGCTAACGTTCTGGCGGTTTTAGCCCGGCAGGCACACGTGATTGGTAATGGTACAAACCCGCCAAATATTTACCTAACTGCGATGGACCAAGGTGTGCGAGAGTTAGAAGCCTTCGCTGCTGTAGTGTATAGCTCTAACTTCGATTTTGAGCTGGTTGGGTCCGGAACGAAAATTGAGTCTCCAGGAGATGAGACACCTGGTTCCGACACGGTGTTGATCGAGAAAGAGGATTATGACGAACTTAACCGCAGTCAGATTCAACAACCGTCGACCACAGGGCCCGGTGCGAATTCGGCATTTGAGCATGCGTGGGGAAAGGCAGTGGAAGAGCAGCCGTCGACTGCTACGTAACCAGGCATTATCTATCCGCAGTGCTCCTTCTCAGCCTGGGATAATGCTGAGTGGATGTAGTTCTTGTATGATATTTTGTGCATTTCCATGAAAGCTATGCTTTTTATGGCGGAGGTGTTCACCCCCGGTAATGGTTTTTAGAGATGTTTCCTCTCAACTTCAGTGGCACCCACGTTATGGTAGAATAGGCATGTCAAGTATACAAATGACTTATATATGACTCTATTGTTTGGAGTAGGGAACACCCTCTCGAACTACAGACTTCCTGCGAGCTGAAGCAGACGATATCAAGGAAAGCAAGATCATTCCTCTCTATAGGTATGGGTAGTAACAGGATGGCGGAATTACAGCCGCGAGAGTTCAAACTAATACACGGCAACAAAGGCCACAGTAGCATTGAGGCTTTCCCTCGGTAATATACGGGTTACTGCGGAGATACCTAGTTAATATTCTAGTTTTAAACTTCGTATTATTCCAATAAATGCCGAACACTCACTCCACTGATGTTCTAGTCCCTTTGATTATGATGCTAGTTAGTGAACTAGTGTGGGGGAGGTCGCTTATGTAACTGTCTCCAGCGGACCTTTAAATTGCGGGGAAAGCAGCTTCGGGTCTAGCGTGGCAATAGGGGGTGATATTGGGGTTAGTTTCATCGATTATCACGGGTGAAAACGTATACCATCGAGGAAGAAAGAAGGATAGTCTTAGAGTATTTCGTACCATGTAGTTGACATGCATATTCGATACAGGCCGAGACCGGGGGTCATATCATGGATTGAGTTAAAGCTCCCCGGCTGCAAGGACCTATCCAGCCAATCTCAATTGACCATGCTTACTCGGGCTTTCAAGGTAGTAGTACTAGTAGTTAGGTACTCATGATCACCGAGTGACTCGTACTCATAATCCTTCCGAGCCCAAGACGCAGTATTATGCATCGACCGGCTTTGATTAGTCTATCGGCTATGATCAGGACCAAATGATTTGACCGAAACTTCCTCGATCTCTTCCCTTTCATCTTTTTGTTTCTTTCCTCTTCTTATATTCTCAATCCTTTCTCCTGCATCTCAATTAGTCCCTGGATACCACGAGTATCCCTTGATCCACATTTGCCAGCCCGCTCTATCCCCCCCGCGGTAAGCGAGAACAACAGTATTCTATCCATTCTTCCCTGGGGAAACCGGCCAGGAGAGAGTATTTACAAGGAGCGGTTACTCAAGAATACTTGAAAGACATACATCATGCGGTTCAACGGTATGGAGAGCAAAGCTGCTTGCCTGACCATGAGCATGATGCTGACTTACGAATCGCGCGACCAGAGCAACTCACTCCTCAAGATGACAAGATCGAAGGCCATGTCAATGCCCTACCGACTGATCTTCCCCAGCTGAGGAATACTACGGAGCGCAAGCTTATGGCTAAAATAGATTGGCACCTTATGCCTTGTCTATGTGTCATGTATCTGCTCGCATTCTTGGATCGGTATGAGCCTGATTGGCTTCCCCCATGAACACAACTGTATAGCGACCTTACTTTAACATTTGCGAACAGCGTGAATATCAGTAACGCGGCAGTCCTCGGTCTACAAGAAGACTTGAATATAGTCAACGGGACGAAATACAATACTGCACTGACCATATTCTTCGTTCCATATGTCATTTTCGAAATCCCATCCAATATCTTGCTTAAGAAGCTGAGACCCCATGTATGGTGTAGGTATTCTTGACATACTGTAGATAGGAAGTATGGACTAAAATGCTGGTGGCTACTTTAGTGACGGGATGTATGTTTTTATTCGGTCTGGTTACGATCTGTCAAGGCCTAGTCTCTAATTGGGGTGGGCTGATGACGACTCGGTGGTTTTTGGGTGAGTCGACGACCCTCTGGTCAGTGTAGCACTTGTCAACTGACAGATCCTATCCAGGAATGTTTGAGACAGGCATGTTCCCTGGTTGTACGTTCTGCCCTTTCCCTATTTCCAACTTGATATAACGATGGCCAACCGTCGTATGCAGGTTTCTATCTCTTGGGAATGTGGTACAAACGGAGCGAGGCACAGAAGAGGTTCAGTTTCTTCTTCAGCTCGACCACACTTGCGGGCGCCTTCGGTGGCTTGCTGGCTAGCGGGCTTGGAAAGATGGATGGAATTCGTGGCTACCGAGGCTGGCGCTGGGTCTTTATAATTGAAGGCCTGATTACTTGTGTCGTCTCGCTTGCCTGGTTCTTTGTTATTCCTGACTTCCCTGAGGAGGTCAAATGGCTCACCGATGAAGAGCGCGAATTCCTGAAGGCAAAACTAGCCAAAGACTCGGGGAGCGCCGGTCATGATGCTAAGATAGGTTGGCGCGAAGTATTGGAGGTCTTCAAAGACTGTGAGTGACAGTACGAGCATGCCAAACTCTTTGCGGTGCTCATTGTGTATTCCAGACAAGATATTCATCGGTGGCTTGATGTACTTCGGTCAGGTTGTCACAGCATATGGTAGGGCGGATGCAGATGCTTCTAAGGTGTATTTCAACTGGTGAAGAGCACGGTTGCTAACAACGCGCAGGATATGCCTACTTTGCGCCAACCATTATCAAAAGTTATGGCTATGATGGTACGTCTGCCTGCTATTGATGTTCACCTTGCAGTCTACTAAGCCTTATTTCTAGCAATCAAGACTCAGCTGTATTCAATCCCACCATGGGCAGCCGCTTGGGGATTTTCCATGTTGGTGGCCATTCTCTCTGACAAAACCAGACATCGCTTTGCCTTTACTATAGTGCCCATGCTAATTGCCATGGCTGGCTTTGGAATCCTGTTGAATGTACACGGACAGGCCCATCGAAATGTTCAATATGGCGCCTTATTCATGGTTACAAGTGGATGTTACAGTGCAATGCCGGTCATTGTTTGCTGGTTCGCGATGAACCTAGCAGGCCATCGTAGGCGAAGTGTGGGAACGGCCTGGCAAATTGGATTTGGAAATAGTGAGTGAAACTGGGTGACTTAATCTCGTTCATCGTGGCTAACATGGCGACAGTTGGTGGTATTATATCGACGTATGCCTTCTTGAAAAAAGATGCACCAGAATACCGGCCAGGATATATCATCAGCGTATCGTTCCTTAGCTTTTCGGCGGCCTGTTGTATGGTCTACTTTGCGGCTGTCTGGTATGATAACCGGCGCCGCGATCAGGCTATAGCCGATGGCACGGCTATACCCAGTGACGAAGATCAAGAGCTACTGGGCGATATGGCGTTAAACTATCGCTATAACTATTAGTGTTGTTCTTTGGTAGTTGAATTTACTAGAAGAGATGTCGAGATGCCTCTATAGTGATTGGCAGGATCGATGCAAGGGTACGTCAGGCACATAAACAACAGAGAAACATAAGTCAATGGTAAATATGTGATATTCTTCTGTTCTCTTCGCAGAACAATGAAAATTTTTTCATAATTTTACCACCACAGATCACATTTGAAAGTGGATATGCAACAGAGAGAAAATGAAATTCCATAGATAGATGACATAATGCCCTCTCGGTAAGCCGATGCCCAGCCAATCAACGGCGGGACAGCACTAGCGAACCCTTAGCGTCTCAGGATGCTGAGTCAGCCACGACGCACACAAGAAGCTCGGCCGGCCGCTGCTCTCCGTCTTTCTTTCAACCATCTCCTCATCCTCGCAGAAGTGTGAGTATACAGCCCAGGCTGGCACCTGGTTGCCTCTTTCCTTGAATATCAACTAACCCTTCACAGTCTCGAACCCTCTACGAAGATGAGAGCTAAGTGGAGAAAGAAGCGCGTTCGTCGTTTGAAGCGTAAGCGCAGAAAGATGCGTGCTCGCAGGTGAGTTGTCTCCGAACTACAAGACCAGACCTACCGGACAATTGGACTAACAATGTGCGCAGCAAATAAATGACTCGCCCAATCCATCTCAGTTCTCCATGCGGTGCTCAAGTTGAATGCTGAACATGACAAAAGTCGACGACGTCACGATGATGATTCCCTGTTATGATCGTTTCGTGGTTTAGCCACTCCAACGGGACCTGGCTGGTCTACTATTCTCTATATCCTTTCGAATCCGGAGTCCGTCATTCAACGAAAATATACATCCAATCTCTCGGGCTCATTCAACGGTTTCGAATCATGACCAGACAGGGATGCGCACTGCGTATCCTTCGTCTCGGAGGGCGAATGTGTTTGGTGGGGGTTGGAGGGGTCGTGGAAGAAGTTTATGGTCACGTTTCTCATGTATCATTTGTTTTTACTCCACTGACCCTTTGGGTTCCTTATGGGATCTGGTCAATTGCTCTTCTTAGGGCTTGTGCCGTAGCCTACAGTTGCTGCTCAAGCTCTGAGCCATGGAGAGGTCCTCGAGGATTTATCACAAATTAAAAAGTTTGCAATGAAAGCAATGACTGAAAACCACCTGGATTCTTCAAGATGAAGTATTTGCGTAGATCTTTTTGCGATTCATCCTTATATAGTAAATTCTTGATACGTAAATCGCACTTTATCAGTGGATTTGTGCGTTTGATATGATCCAATGCTTTCTTCTCCGCCTTGAGTGCGGAGACCGATTCTGCCACTAGTTCCCGCCCAGCAATTTTTTTTTTTACTTGAGCTTCTTGATCTATAATTGATTGAGTCTTACGAGGCTGTTCTCCACGCCAAGTTGGATTCATTCACCCCCCCTGCAGGCTCACTTGTGAATAAATCGCTATGCCTTCCGACAAGGTGGAAAAGAAGCGCAAGCGCGCTTCAAACGGCCACGAACGGCCGAGTAAGAAGCCCGCTCTCGAATTTCAAGATCTGCCTCCTCTCGCGGCCAGCGTGGTCAACGACGATAGTGAATTGGCGCCAGTGATCAGTATGTGCTCTTTAACTGCCGGACTACACTCTCAAGCAGGGTATACGGAAGATTAATCGCCGATATAGTAACTACCCCTGGTGTGAACGCACCTCAAAACCTTCATTTAAAACCATATCTCAAGGACCGAGCAGATGGCTCTCAATCAGGTCGCTCCACACGAAACAAGGGCATTGTCTCGTCTGAACTACTTCTACAGACTTCGGAACATCCGAAGATGGATTTCGTGGGCCGCGAGGCCGAAGATGACGCCGATTCGCAGTTGAAGCATTACATCGCCGTTGTGGACCCCGAAAAGAAAAGCTGGCAATTTGTTGAGGTGCGGAAGGTGACTCTTCGCGGGGCAGTGAGGAGAACAAAGGCTGCTGCAGATGAAGAGGAGGAGGAAGTTGAGAGTGAAAACGAGGAGATGGTAAGTTCTTGTTTCTCTGACCGACGGGGCATAGGTTACTGACAAACTCCAACAGAAAACGATGCGCGCCCAACGCACAGAACTCACCAATACATTCGGTACCAAGCAATCTCGCAAGGCAGCGCAGTCCATGGCCGAAAATGCCCAACTGTCCAACGCCCCCGCCGGTGCTGCCTCCGCCGCGGAATCTGCTATTCTTTCGTCCATGCCCCTCGACTCCGCCACCGACATTGCTACGAAGACCGCTGCGGTGCAAGCGCAGGTTCAAGCCAACAAACCCTTGCCTCAAGCCAATCTGGCGGCATCCCATCCTTCCGATGTGTACCCGATAGATGTGCTTGTTCCGGGGGGTCTGTCCACCCTCCAGCAGCTCCCGGGCATGAACGAATGGCAGGAGACCGTGAACTCCGGAGAAGCCGTGGCCACCACCTCTCGATATGTCTCTCGCCGGGTGGAGGCAGTCGTCAACTCAACCAATGCCACCCAGCTCCAAGTCCTGCGTTTTATGTTCCTCCTCCTCGAGCTTGCCCGCGCCCTCCGTTCGGGCAAGGACTCCAAATCGTCCGGGCCAGGTAGCAAACGTCTTCCATCTCGCGATGAACTTCGCCGCATCCTCTCCTCCCCCACTGGCGCCAAAACCGACTCGGCCGAAACCCTCCCAGATCCCGTTATCGACGCCATCCGCCGCAAATTCGCCCCACAGGGCTCCCACCTCACCAAGAACGATATCACCTTCCTGCACACCACCATATGCGCCCTATCGCTGCACATTCCACCTCAGCCAGCCAAAGACGGCGGCTCCAGCTCTCAAGGTGGAAACGCCCCTAACGAGCTGGCAACGGACCCGTCCGATCTGCGCGACGATCTGCGTCTGGATAACACGGTCATCACGCAATATTTCCGCGAGTTGGGCTGTCGCATCGACAAGCCACGCGAGACGGAATTCGCCAAATGGGGTATCAAGGGCGGTAAGGCCGAAGCCAACGCTAGACGTGTGGCTAGATTGAGGGTCCCCGTCGAGTTCCCCAAGGTTAGCCGTGGTGGAAAGAGGTAATCTAATGGCCATTTCCTCTTTCTGTTCTATTGAACAAAACACAAAAGAATCTATTTGCGTTGAGCTTGTCCATGATGCGATTGGCGTTCGGTTTCAGGTTGTACTATATGTACATACTATTTTGTGGATAAATATCAAATTACGAACTATCCAAAGGTACCTCTTCTACCTACTCTATCAGTCGATTGGTGTTTGCGTATAGCTACCGTAGATTATTTCCCTGTAGAAAGCCATGCGCACCCTAACATAATCCAAAGTCCCTTGGGTCGATAAAGCAAGAAGATGGAAACGGCAAAAGAGAAATGAAACGATAGAATTAAACGCCCTCTAGAAGCAAATATATAATCAACTGCTAATCCAACCCTAATCTAAACAATGTGATCTTGCCCAACCAGTGAAAAAGTCGGCGGAATACGTGGAAATATTTTTTTTTTGTTTCTTTCTATATATATATCTGCTTATGTACACATCCCTTGTCCAATGCTGAGCTATCCAAAGGTCTATATTGACAGCGGATTCTACAGATGTTACCCGCCCTTACCATGGTTCTACCCCATCTACTACACTATATGAAACCCTTGTTATAATTGACCAAATTCAGTAGGTACCAACCCCATGCTTCCTTTTCAAATGATGAGGAGCGTACCTAGTTACTAGACATATCTGATTGGTATGTGTCTTGTTAATTCGCTAACGACATATATCGACTCGAACATCGACGAAATGATATTCGAAGTTTCTATCTAACATCCTACGCTATAAATGAGTATACATACAAACCAAGTATTAATTTATGCTATTAAAGCCAATGATATGGTCTAGGTAATATGGAAAAAAAAAAAAAAAAAGGCTAGAATATGGGGAGGTCTTGGTAAAGTAGATGAATCTAGATTTCTATCTGCCCATGGAAACGTGACTTGTACTAAATTCTCGATAAGATATGCTTAAAATAGCAAGAATGATACGTTCTGCTTGAAGGTATCTACCCAGGCGATGAGTTGGACATGATATCTTGTGCTGATGTCTCTATTTCAATATATGTCTTGCCGGGATCATGGTCTTAGATTATCGTCAAGGGTATCTGGAGGTTGGAATCAATTGATGCGACCCTGAGATTCGGATATTGATTGGAATAGGTGAACTATAGCGCTGCGTTCAGGGCCCCTTTTGTTAATACTACGAAATCCCCGAAGATTGGCTGACTAACTGTATCAACTACAATAACGGGGCGGTGTATATGAAGCCCTGCGGTTACGGATGAGATGAAGTGGCATAGGGGATAGACGGCATGTCAGATTTCATTTCGAACCAAGACACTCGGTAACGACAGACCGGTTCTAACTAACAGTCCAAATACCAATTACGTCCAGCCATATTGCGCACTGCGGCAAACAAGGGGCAAAGGAGTGGATGTGGAATTTATAACATAGTGTGTGTGTGTATATAGGATTCCACGACGATTTCAGCTCACATGCGGGCAGCCACTTCAGGCAGCCACACCCACCGGGATCGACGAAGCGGCGGCCGCGGCAGGACGGGTGGCCTGCATGGGGGCCTCGGCAAACTCGCGTTCCACAGCAGCTTCAATGGCTTCGTTTTCCTTCAGCCCCAGCTGCACGTCATTCCAAATCGGCTGGTTCTCAGCCTCGGCGCCCTCGACACCCACGCCGACGAAACCACCTTGCGCTTCCCAATCGCTGGTGCGTTTGATGCCCAGTTCGTTCCAGACGGTTTGGACGGCTTGCACCAGGTGGTCACGGTGCTGCTTGATGTGCCCAGGGGTGGGCGTGATACGGAGACGCTCTTCACCCCGAGGCACGGTTGGGTAATTAATGGCTTGTACGTAGATTCCATGCTCCTCCAGAAGCTTGTCCGACGCCTTCTTAGCAACCTCGGCATCTCCAACGAGGAGCGGAATGATGTGAGAGGGGTTTGGAATCACAGGGATATCCAACTCCTTGAAAGCTGCCTTGACCGCGCGGGTGTGCAACTGCTGCAGAACGCGGTCGCCCTGATGACGAGCCTGGTACTGGATAGCAGTGTCTGCACCGGCCATGGTAGCGGGCGGCAAGGATGTAGTGAAGATGAAGCCAGGGGCGAGGGAGCGGATGGTGTCAACCATCGCAGCGGATCCAGCAATGTAACCCCCGACACATCCGTAGGCCTTGCCCAAAGTACCGGTGATGATATCGATACGGTCCATCACGGTTCCTTTCGTACTGCGCGGGTTGGCCGTATCTTGGGAAGCATAGACGTCATAGTCAAGGTGTTCTGCCACACCTGCTCCGTGAGGCCCGTACATTCCCACAGCGTGGACTTCATCCAGGAAAGTGATGGCACCGTACTTGTCTGCAAGATCACATATCTTCTCGATTGGCGCAATAGATCCGCACATACTATACACTGATTCAAATGCAATGATCTTGGGGACATGAAGAGGTAGGGATGCTAACTTGGTCTCAAGATCGACCAGATCATTATGTTTGAACACCATTTTCTTGGCGCCTGAATGGCGAATACCTTGAATCATCGATGCATGGTTCAGGCTATCGGACAGAATAACGCAGTCCGGCATCTTGCTACCTAAGGTCGCGAGGGTGGCATCGTTGGCCACGAAGCATGAGCTGAAAACCAATGCTGCCTCCTTGCCGTGCAATTTAGCAAGGGTGCCTTCCAGGCCCACGGCATGTTGATTGTGACCTGAGATGTTGCGAGTACCTCCCGCACCGGCTCCGTAGGTGTCCAACGTCTTATGCATGGTGGCCAGAACCTCGGGGTTGCGGCCCATACCAAGATAATCGTTCGAGCACCATACCGTCACACGTTCCTCGGTAGATGTGGTGTGAGCCCGGGGGAACTCCTGAGCAAGACGATTGATGTTGTTGAAATAGCGATACGATTTGTCCTTGTGTTTCTTTTCCAATTCGGTGTTGTAAAAAGCATTGTAGTTGAAAGGTTTCGCCACGGGAGCATCTGGACGAGGGCCAGACGTCGCGGCAGCAGCGGTAGCATTGGAAGGGTTTTTGATCTTCGAAAAACCGGTAGGATCACGCTGGGTGTTCTTGTAGATCTCAGCGCTCACATTGGCGCCGTTGCCGGAGGTGGAGTGCAGTGCTCTCTTCCCAGTAGGAGCACGGCAATGCTTGTTGTTGAGACCGGTAATGCCGGCAGCGCATGAGGTGAATCTTTTGGTGCCGGCCATGCGAGCGCTCTGCACGGCCAGAGCCTTGCTCATGACAGGGCAGCGACGGGCAATGACCTGGAGGTTAGACATGGTGCCTCCACCGGAACTAGTGCTAGGCCGAGTCGCGGTTGACAGCGTACGCAGAGAAGATGGAGACGTGCGCTTGAGGAACGGGCACATCGCCCGAGACTGCTGGAGAAGAGACTCCATGAGTGATGCGTCAATGGGTAGTGAGACCGACGATATACACAAGTGGAAGCGACGTTGGAATTGTTGATCGATAGAGAGAGAGAGAGAGAGTGGGAGAGAGAAATAAGGAAATAAGAGTCAATCGGGATTTGATGGTCTGAGGGCGAGGGGGCGCTGGGTACTAAACCGCTTCCAGTAAGAGCAGGTCAGGGAGTTCGGCGAGACTTTTCGGCTTACGATATCCTCCGCCGTGATTGGCAGGCGGACTTAACTCGGTCATTACGTTTACGTCAGGAAGTGCGTCCGGATACGATCCTGGAGCCGAGATAACCTTGATGCATGGATCACGGGGAATATTGCCCTAAGAAGATACCGACTAACCCGTCACCGCCCAAGAACAGGTTCGGAATTCAACAACAAATACATGTCTATCTTGCCATCAATTTCCAACAAACTCGCACTGGACTTTTTGTCGTCTCCCTCTTGGTGCCATTATGGGCTGATTACCACCGGCTTCGTCCCTCGTCTTCAACAATGTCTCTTAAATCGCTTCATACATCAGGAATCAGGAATATATGCTGTTAATACAAGGCAGAATGTAAACTGCCCACAAGAAGAGTCCGATAACAAGAACCAAAAAGAGGGTTTAGAAAAATGAAAAGAAAGAAAAGAAAGAAAGAAAGAAAAATAAGGGAAGCAAAGGCAATGCAATCTCTGAACGCCATGACCATAACCAGCCGTGTCAATTATTGAGGCACCATGTAGGTTGAATCAGCTAGGCCCTAAGCCTCCGTCACCATCAATGAGACGTAATCGCTCCTTGGTGGTTTTGGCTCTTTTAGACGTGCCTTTCCCTGCCCCCCTTCCACGTCCTCGCTTAGGAACTGGCGTAGATGATGGGGTGCCTAAATTCTCTGCAGTCGACACAGGAGTGGCCGCTCCGGATGGCTTTGCACTGGCATCGTCAAAGTTCCCTTCACCTATAGATTGACGCGGTTAGTAACTTTACCAAAAGCCTATCCAAACGGAGAGCGCTGATCAAATCCACATACCTTCATGATACATATCATCCAGGGTGATATCTCTCTTTCTCTTCTGAGCAGCTTTCTTCCCGCCTTTACTAGCGCCAAACACTTCGCCTCGGTCCAGCGCTTCCTTCTCCTTCTGCTCAATAAGCTCCGCCTGTTCATCATCTGCCAACCACATGGCAATGTCCTTGGTTCGGCTCTCGCGGTTGCGAGTATTGAAGTCAACCCCACCAGCTGCGCCGCCTGAGATAACGACACGCTGCACTTCCTCCTTCTGCAGAGCTCGCTTGCGAATACGCTCCTCAATGGTGCCGCGAGTAATCAAACGATATACCGTGACCTGTCTCGTCTGGCCGAGACGGTGAGCACGATCCATAGCTTGAGAGTCAATGGTAGGATTCCAGTCCGAATCATAAAAGATAACCGTGTCGGCTGCAGTCAAGTTGATACCCAGACCACCAGCACGAGTAGACAAAAGGAAGACGAAGATCTCTGGGCGCTGCTGGAAATCTGCCACCGTGTCGCGACGGTCTTCCAATTTCGTACTTCCGTCCAGACGACAATACTTATAATTGCGGTAGGTCAAGTACTCTTCCATTAGATCAATCATGCGTGTCATCTGGAAGTAGAGTAGCACACGGTGACCGCCTGCCTTGAGTTCTCGCAAGAGCTCGTCTAGCTTGGCCAGTTTACCCGAATCTGTAACGAAACGGCGCATAGATGGCACTTCAATGTGCGTGTAGCGTCCTTTGATGGATGTTGGCTGCGGCAACATCGGCGGAAGCGAGTAAGGAATAGGGTCCAGTTTCTTTTCAAGAATCTGTTGCTCAAGTTGTTTAGAAGGCGTGCTGAACAAGGCATGCCGAACTGAAACATTGAATAGGCTGTCATTCATTTCATTCAAAGGCGCTCGACTGGATGACGAAACAGTAATCGGGGGCGCAGACGCTGCGGGACTGACACAAGGCTCAATGATGCCCAGACCTTCCCGCTCAAAGACGGACTGCGCCACGGTCGTTAGTTCCCGCATGTATCCCTCTGTCGTGACATCATTAATAGCATGCTGGTCGTTACGTTGGACGATATTGAACATGGTATGGGAAAGGACGGATGCCATCGTTGTTTCATCATCATCATAGACTACGTTGAGCCGAGACAATCTGTTGGATTTGCCGCGCCGGCGGATCGCCCGCTCAAAGATACCCTGACGGGATTGCTCGTACGCTTCATTTATGGAAGTGTCCACAAAGCGTAGGAAAGAGAATGCACCATCGTGTGCGGCACTATGTTTGATATTATCTGGGGCGAAGATGTTCATCAAGTGAGCCAGGTACTTGCCACGGAAACCGGCCTGTAGATTACCGGGCCCTGCTACATCAACACGGCCGTCAGAGCCGCATAGAAGGCGTGGCAAAGGATATTCGATCAGGTTACGTGTCGAGTAACCGACATCAACATTTTGACCTTCTCGGACAAAGGAGGCCGTTTCCGCAAAGTGTGCGGCAGAGAAGGGCGATTTCGTTTCCGCGCGTTCAAACAGGTCTGGATGATTACAAACCTTCCGGAACTGCATGACCAAGTTCATCAACGTCGTGCTGTCGGCCTCATCGCCAATAGCAGCCTTCTCGATAAGGTCCATGATGCTAACGCGGTTTCGCAAATTAGTGTAGTAGGCCCGCTGACGGTAGGTCAGATCGCAGAAGACATCTTTCTCAACCTTGTCTCCAAGCTCCTGCTGAACGTGCTTCTTAACACGACGAAGCATGAAGGGTTTCAGGATCATGTGGAGACGCTTCAGCTGGTCCTCATTCAACTTGGTGTTACTTTGAGCGTGAGACTCGATATCCTTGGAGAACCACTCGCTGAACTCGTCGTGAGAATCAAACAAAGTGGGCATGATAAAGTGGAGCAAAGCCCATAGCTCCTGCATGTTATTTTGAATAGGCGTACCAGTGAGGAGGAGGCGGTTACGACAGCTGAAACCTAGAAGGTTTTTCCAACGGGAGCTTTGCGAAGATTTGATTGCCTGGGCTTCATCAAGAATCATATATTGCCATTTAACCTTTTGGAAGTACTGCGCGTCGAGGACCACGAGCTGGTAGGATGTCACTAGCACGTGGAATTCGGACTCCTTAGTATAGGTGATGTGCTTGCGGTCCCAGAACTTGCGAAGAATCTTGCGGTCTTTTGCTGAGCCCCAATAAGGAAGGACTTTGATGTCAGGAACAAATTTAGTAATTTCCTGTTGCCAATTGTGTAGGGTTGAGGCAGGCGCAATGACTAAAAATGGACCCCAGATATTATGAACTTCGGCGAGGTAGGCCATAACAGAGATAGATTGAATGGTCTTTCCCAGACCCATTTCATCGGCCAAGATACCGTTGATACCTTGCTCGTATAAGTTGACAAGCCAATTGAGACCCTTCAGCTGATATTCCTTCAATTTCGCCGTGAGCATGGTGGGTTGCGAAATCTCAATGTCACCCAAACTCGTAGGGTTCTGGAAGTTCAATTCACCCTCGTCCAAAGCAGCCATATTATCTTGCCCGTCATTGAAGGCTCGCGCTCGGTCTTGAGCTTCTTTAACGGCATTCTGCGCGTTGGCCATTGCTGCCTGTCGTAGAGCTGATTCATCTTCTGCGTCGAAATCGAGGTCCTCAAAGTTGGTCACCTTAGCGCCAGCATCCGCAACGCCGGGGGGCAGATCATGTTCTTGATCTTTACCGGATTGAATTGTTTCATCCGATCCCTCAACGGCAGTATCACCAGAGTCTCCCTCGGCACCCTTGATTTTGCGGCCAATGAAGTGAGAGTATAGTTCGGTTTGGGATATAAGGAAATTGAGTTTGCGTCTCTGGCGGTTGGCTTCGCGCTCTGCTTCTGCTTTCTTGGCCGACTCGATTTCCTGCCTTTCAGCAAGACGGCGTAGATCGCGTTCTTCACGCTCGTTGCGCTTCCAGAATGACATCATCTCACGCATAGTCCGCTTGGCCCGGGCTTGGGTATCCTTCATACTCTTATTCGTACGTTCCTGCCACTTACGAGACTGCTTACTGGCTAGCTGAGCAGTCTTGCGCAAATTCTCCTGGCGGGTGCTGAGCGAGAGGGCTTTAATGCGGTAGACCTTGGGAATATCTTTACGGGCAATATCTCGCCAGATTTGCTCATAAATCTGATTGTAGCCTTTTGTTTCGAAGGCGGACAGGGGCGCAGGGCTACTCTCCTTGGAGCGGCTGCCTTTAGCTTCCTTCTTGAGAGATTCCTTACGCGGATCTTCTTTGGGCGCAAGAGGAAGTGGCTCATCATTTTCCATGGCAGCATAGGCGGCCTCTGCTGCATCTTTCTCCGCTTGCTTTTGCTCCTTTGATTTCTTAGGCCGTGTAACAGGACCTCCACGTCCCGATTTCCGCCTCGATGGGGAGCTCCGGCCGATGTGGAAAGAGCTGGTAGTGCCACCTTCGAGGTTTGGTGCCAGCGGTGTGACTTCACCGATCTCTTCAGGCGCTGTGACACCTTCCAGGGCTCGCTTGGTAGTCTTGATTTTCCTTTGTGCTCGTTCTGCTTCACGCAAAAACTTGGCTTTCTCGGCAGAGTCTTGAGCCTTATTTGCTTTGCGTTCGGCCTCAAGCTTCTTCTGCATCTCCAACCGTACCGTGTTTTCCCGACGACGCTTCCTCTGCATGTCCTTCTTGCGTTCCTTCTCATCCTGAATTTCTTTAGCTTGGACTTCTGAGATGACGGAGGCCTCATTGGCAATCCGAAACCGGTCCATTCCCGCAGAGGCCTGCTTCTCAAGAGATTTGCCAAGGTTGACCAGGAACACATTTCGGCGACGCTGCATCCTGTGTAAGTAGAGTGTTTCATCCAAACTGTGAATAATAATGGCTTACCTTGCGCTTTATGCCCTCCTCTTTCAAGGCATGCAAGGCCCGTCGCTTACTTTGCAATTTGTACTGTTCGTACTCTTCTTCGAACCCAGGAGCTTCCACATCACTTTTCTCCGCATTGTCAATCTCCACCATAAGTTTGTTGATGGTTTCTGTCTCCCGTTCGGACAGAGCCTTACGGGGGTTGAGGAACGCCCATGGTTGAGCAGACGTCTTGGTTGGCTCAAGACTACCGTTGGTTGTTGAAATACCGTTCAAAGGTTCACGCGCTTTGTTGTCCTGCTCAACGTTGCGACGGCGTTTCTCCGAGCTCGGCTTTTTCTCCAGCCTGGGTAACATCTGCTCCTGCTCTTTGACTCTCGGATGCGACGGAGGAACATGAGCTGGCGGAGGTGGGCTAAGCTGCGTTGCTTCTCGTGGTGTTGACGTTACCGGTGCCGGTGTCGTCTCTGGTGGGGGGGATTGTCGTTTAGGAGAGCGCTCTTCGGCCGGCCCTGATAGGATACTAGCGAAGGACATGGGGTCTGCAGCCCTGGCAGGCTTCTACATGCAGCAGCAAAAAGTCATACATCAGTAAAGGAATTCTCTAATCCGGCGTAGAACGTGTAATCGATATGCATAAAGAACGTACTGCTTCCTTTGGAGGGGAGGCCGGCTTTGGTTCTCTCATGATAGAGGACGGATACCCAGCAACACCAGGGCCGCCTAGATACGATGATTCTGTGTCTTTCTTTGGGGAGAGTTGCAAAGGGCCCTCAGGCCTGCCAGTCGGATGGGCATGGGACGGAGTGGAGGGACCGTAAGGAGATGCGCCGTTGCTTGATAAGACGGACCCAGAATAGGGCCGGGGAAGAGGAAATTGGGGAGTTCCAGCTGACGAATGGGCCTGGAACTGCGATGAAGGATCCGGAGGATGTGGCGGAGGTGCAGTCCCGTTCAATGGTGGGAGGGTCGCCGGCAACGGAGACGCATGTGAATAGTGAGGGCTCCGTGACATGGTGGTTGGTGGAGGGAACGCAGGAGGCGTCTGGGGAGGATGCTGCTGGTACTGGTCATTGTTAGGATAAAAGGGGCGGCTCTTGTTTGGAGGAGAGTAACCAGGATAACGGTGCTGCTGGGTAGGGGACTGGGGATTATATGGCGGAGCTCCCGTCATGGTGGCCGCGTGTGCCGAAAACGCGGCGGCGAACGCTTGACAAGGACAACGGCAATAGTTAAAGAGACGAAGGCAGGAAGGATCGTGTCAGATGAACTTGAACTGTCACGATGGGCGACCGCCGGCCATGCGCGGGTGGCCAGGTTAGTGTGTTGCGAAATGGAAAAGCGAAGCTATCACGCGTCTGTCCGGCTGTCGCTTTTGGCGCTACCTGCTTGGAGAATTAATCTGAGGTGTCCAGGTATCGGGAGGTGAGGTGGAGAGGAAGGTAGATGTTCGCCGATGTGTTATAGTTGCGAAGGTGAATTAGGGAAAGGGACGGAGATGGAGTGGGAAGGGGAAATTGCCTTACCAGGTGCACAGGAATCTTGAGAGGAAGGAAGGCTCTTTGTGCTTGGTGGTGAACCGACAAATCCTCGCAGCGGGTCAGCGGTTTCCGAAAGAGAACACCAGTCAAGCGACGAGGCGAGGATGCGCCAAAAGCCAGGCCCAGCCAAGGAGTGGTGGGTGTAATCAATTTGCCTGGGCCGGCGGATGGAGCTGGGGGGGAGAGAAGATGGGGTTCCGGATTGGTTATGGATCGGAGAGATGGTGATGGAGATGGAAAGGATGGGAAAGAGGATGAGGAGGAGGAGGAGGAGGAGAGGAAGGAAGAAAGATTGACGATGGCGGATGAGATGGTGGTGGTGGTGATGATGGTGATGGATGGTTGTTGGCCGATCCAGTATTTTTCCTTCTCTGGTCACTCTCTCTCCGTTTCCCCCTTTGCCCAACTTCTTGCCTGTCTTGTCGTGTCTTCGTCGTGTCGTTCGTCCGCTGTACTGCTTAAAAGCGCTCATCCGAAACACGCTCGTCGCGGTACGTGTATTTTCATTACTTACGGTAAAGTAGACTAGGCAGGTTTGGGAATTTGTGAGACAGGTCGAGCTTATCTCCTATTGCGGCCTACAAAGAATGTGCAAACTGTACTCGGTACGTAGGTAGTAAATTAGGTGTTTATGTAGGTATAACCTACTCTGTAGTTGAGGCACTTCCTTCAGGTTACAAGGCTATTCCTTCACTTCAATTCCCTTCATTACCCTCTAACCAACTCAGCCATAGTATTCAGTAGGTATGTTAAAATTTCAACGGATCCTCGTCATGACCAAGCCCGTCTCGTTCAATACTGGTAATTACCACCCCAGATCTTAGGTAGATTGAATGTTCCATTGATTGATATGGGTCAGAGAGTTAATTGCGCTGCAAGCTTCCTTCTGTTATTCAAATTACCCATGGTAGAATATCGCTACCTATGTCGACAACCGCTTTCTGTATTGGCACAAGCTAAGACAAGTAATGTAATTTGTCCTTCAGCATGCTTTTACACCTCAGGGCTACTTTACAGAGTAGAGATTTTTAGTCATGCTCAATCCCGTCCTTTCATTCCTTACGCCGGCTATACACAAACCACATCGAAGAGTGTTCAATTCTAGAAGGTCTTTGTTTTTTTCCTTTACTACTGAACTTTACCTTTGCTGCAGTGCTATATTTGGTTATATCCAGAGTAAATAAAGACACCAATATGTTTTATGGCATTAAATACCCCTATGAAAATCCTTGCTAGTATTCTATACAACCAGCCACCAACAATGACTAGCAAGGAATTAAAGACACACACTGTTGAATCATAGCACTGCACCATTCATGTAACATTGAATCAGGTACATATCTTTGAGACGCGTACTGGGCAGGCTGACTGATGCCCTGATAGAGAAGCTTTTATACCTGCAAGAGGACATCGCTGCTTTAGAGCAGTATAGCCTCTTGAACTTCGTGTCAACAGAAGATGATCATCATTACATTTACTTCATTACCCCAAGACCCTGGTCATTTTAGACGTATGCATGGTTGACATGTAATTGTAATAAAGAATTGTCTGATCCGATGAGCGATGCCCGATTTAAGGGCTATATGGCTGAGACTTTCGGGATGATACAGATTGGTCGTTGGAGAGCGACTTGCTTTCGTTTGACAGTATACGCTACCGTGGTGTTACAGCGGTAGCAAACACGTGGAACAGGAATCTTTATAATGTCTAAATCAAAGGGCATATCAAGCATTGTCAGAAAATCCCCTGTGCCAGCAGGCAGCGTATTCAAATGCTATTAATGAACAAACAGACATGTACAGAAGGTGGAGGTCAGGTGGCTTCCAAAAGGTCCTTTGCCCGTAAGGTACTCCTGGTCGACTTTGAAAGGTTTAAAAACCCCCTACCTGCCGTAAAAACTCTTTTGTCGCTCTACAATGTGAAGATGATCTGCGTATAGGATGTTAATGTCTCGTATCCATGAGTGCGACAAGAGAAGACAAGAACGATGACGACGAGAAGAGATCACAAGCAAGGCAATCCTACAGATGGTACTGAAGATACCATCAGATCCGGGCTATAAAGTCGTCCCTGACTTTCAGAGAGAAATTCAAGACTTCTCTTTATAGAAGGAATTGACCGAATCACAGACCTCACGTCTCTCATGTCCAATATCCTCCGGGTATGAGGGAACTAGGTACCAGGATTATACATTTATATGCGGGTTCCTTCAATATGTTGAGCTCCGTACGTCCGGAGTCAGCTTGGAAAGAATTCCCCCAAAAAAATCTCATCCATCCCGCATCTCAGCAAATCCCGAGAAAAAGCAAGCAAGAAGGAAGGAGGGGGTTTTCAACGGGGCGAAGTGGCTCCCATGCTAGTAACTTTGAAGTACGGGACATACCGCCTGAGGCACCAATGCTTTCCTTAAAACTGACTAGGGTTGCCGCATCCATTGGCCATCAGTCGATCGACATCATCCGATTTTAGGGGACGATTTAGTATGGAATGGATTGAATCTTTGCCTCTTGAGTCTCAGCTTCCCAAGAGGCTCGGTCTACCTTATTCGGTGATCTGTCATAATTGTCAGGAAACCTTGAAAGAAAAAGATGGTCCTTCACTCTTCCCCGCATGAGATACGGCCAGTCTGACTAAATCTGGGAAGGCTTGGCCCAGGATCTGGACTCCCTGACAAGGAAGCATTTTCGGGGGAAGGGAACGTCGCTGGGAGTCTGTACGTTGGACATGCTGGAAAAGAAAATCGACGGACGGTGCTTATGCACCATCGTACCAATCGGGCAATGCGGAGAGAGAGCTTAACCCCGATGACGTCGGCCATGGATCGCCTGTTGTTGTGGTTCATTCGGTGGGCTGATAATCTTCCATACGGCATCGTTTGATCGTCTTGGAATAGCTTCGGTGTGTCTCACAGAATCTCTTTCATGTTTCTTTTTGCCTTTTTCTGTTTTTGACCTTTCCTTTCCCTCTCTCCGGTGACTCGTTTTCCATATGTCCGTCTGGGGGTGTGTATCTATCCCTACAGCGCTCATTCACTCTCATTCACTACTACTATGATTCCCACCCTATAATACCACGTCATGCGGATTGGATGACCGTCACCCCACCCCGTTGCTTCAATTGATTCTAGACTTCTATAAGAACTGTCCAGAGTCTCACCCTCAGCTTACTTCACTTCCTCATCACTTCTCTCCTACAACCGATTCTCTCATCGTGTGAAACAAACCCAGTTCTACCGCAAACCCCCTTTCGTCCCTTTTTTTCCAACAAAAGACCCTAAAGTCAAAATGTCGATCCCTGAGATGCAGTGGGCTCAAGTGGCCGAGCAGAAGGGCGGTCCGCTCATCTACAAGCAGATCCCCGTTCCCAAGCCAGGACCAGATGAGATCCTGGTCAAGGTTCGATACTCGGGCGTTTGCCATACCGACCTACACGCCTTGAAGGGTGACTGGCCCCTCCCGGTGAAGATGCCCCTCGTAGGTGGACACGAGGGAGCTGGTGTCGTCGTCGCCAGGGGTGACCTGGTAACTGAATTCGAGATTGGCGACCACGCTGGTCTCAAATGGCTCAATGGATCCTGTCTCGCCTGTGAATTCTGCAAGCAAGCCGACGAACCTCTCTGTCCGAATGCCTCCTTGTCTGGCTACACGGTCGACGGAACTTTCCAGCAGTACGCCATTGGTAAGGCCACCCACGCCTCCAAGCTTCCAAAGAACGTTCCTCTGGACGCGGTCGCTCCCGTCCTGTGTGCGGGCATCACAGTCTACAAGGGACTGAAAGAAGCTGGTGTTCGTCCGGGTCAAACCGTTGCCATCGTGGGTGCTGGTGGTGGTCTTGGTTCTTTGGCGCTGCAGTACGCAAAGGCAATGGGCATTCGTGTGGTGGCCATTGATGGTGGAGAAGAGAAGCAAGCCATGTGCAAGGAATTAGGCGCTGAGGTAGATCAATGCAACAACCTCTCCACCACCTCTCATTACTATAAAACACACTAGCTAACAAAATCCCAAAGGCATACGTTGACTTCACGAAGACCCAAGATCTCGTTGCAGACGTCAAAGCCGCTACCCCTGAAGGCCTAGGTGCACATGCCGTCATTCTTCTTGCCGTTGCCGAAAAGCCCTTCCAGCAGGCCGCCGAATACGTCCGCTCGCGCGGTACCGTCGTCGCCATCGGCTTGCCCGCCGGTGCTTTCCTCAGGGCCCCTGTTTTCAATACCGTCGTTCGTATGATTAACATCAAGGGTAGCTATGTGGGTAACCGTCAAGATGGCGTGGAGGCTGTGGACTTCTTTGCACGCGGTCTGATCAAGGCTCCATTCAAGACCGCACCATTGAAGGATCTCCCCAAGATCTTCGAGCTCATGGGTTCGTTTACCTTGATACCCTAACAATGGACGTCTCATTCTTTCATGGGATTATGCTAACACTTGAAATAGAGCAAGGCAAGATCGCCGGCCGTTATGTGCTTGAAATCCCCGAATGAAGGGAACATGGTCATAACGCACGAAATGATAACAATTACGAGAATTATGAGACTCCATCATCTCTTCCTCAGGGTTTCCGGTTACAGACTATAAATGAAATAAGAACTCCAATAGAGAAGGTACTATAAGAGCACCTATACGTGGGATTCGGGACAGCGGTGACATCTTCTAGCAGATAGGTAATAATTCATGATGTTAATCTAATAGCGTTTCGTTTACGTCGTGTCCAGCGTTCATCTTTCCTTGCTCCGTAGCTATTCTCCGCGACGCATAGAGATGAAGTAGTCTGTTTCGTCTCGAAAACACCACCACGAGTACTTGCATCATGCACTTTATAACCCTCCAAGATTTGCCTCGGAAGGACCGGATGACGAGCCGACCGTTGTCTGAGGTCCCTTATATGTCTTCCTTGCATATAGCCCATAGTACAGAAGTGCGCCTCCCCAAAGCGCTCCATTAATAACAACTGTATAATTCATATCCTGCGCTAAACCAAGTGTCAACTTCACTAATGGAATGAATCTATACCATGAAAAGAAGGCGAAAAACTTACGAGTTGGACCCGGCCCCGTAGTTGGAAACATACACAAGATGATTGCAAACGCTAAATACACAATAGCGGTGACCGCTATCGGTTTACTGAATCGACCCGTATAGAACTCACCAGGGTGGAATCGGTCTTGGCCCCAGACCAGCCGGCAGAGGATGGGCATCATCCAGGCGAGATCATTGCCGGCTACGGCAAGAGAGAAGAGGGCGTTGGAGGCGGCGCTGTTGATTATGGAGAGAAGACCGACGATGACAGCGGATACTACGACGCCCCAAATCATGCGTACTGGTTGGTAGCGGATCTTTTTGCTGACTTTGCGGAAGAAGGAGGAGAAGGGGAGGGCGCCATCTCGGGAGAAGGCCCAGCTTTGGCGAGAGGCAGCGATCACCTGTTTAGCAGATTTTTTCAATGTTAGGGCTATAGGTGTGATAGGCACAGGTGCATGTTGTTGAGGGAATACGGACCAGACTCAGTCCCATGAAAAATTGGACAATTGCCACTACTATCATGAAGCCAAGGGCACCGCTTTTTCCGAGGCAGTCGTAGTAGATCTATAGTACCTAGGGTTAGTATGCTGGAGAAGACGTGGTATATGTATATGCTTACTTGTGCCATTGGTTGGCCAAGGTTAGTGTTCAATACACCATCCAAGTTGACATTAATCACAGCTGCGATTACTGCAAGGGAGAGAAACCCTAGAGCTCCGCAGAGGCCTGCAGACCAGATGATACCCAAAGGTACAGCGCGCGCCGCATGAGTAGCCTCCTCGCTCATGTGGACACACGAGTCGAACGCCCCGATGGTCCAGATCGGGGAGAGCCAGGCCAGCATGAACGCCCAACCTTGGGGCCAGGTTGTGAGATTTTCAAGATGGCCAAAAACATAAGCACCCGAGTTAATATGTCCGCCCCTTATAGCCTTCCCGATGGGTAATGCGAGGACAGTGGCTAGCACGAGACCGACATTGCTCACAATACATGCCGACTGAATCTTGGGCATGATGCGTCCAAAGAACGTAGCTATGAGACCATGGACGACGACGCAGGCCACGTACGTTCCGTACACAACTGGACGAGAGGCAGTCCAGTTACCATCGTGGGCCAGTGAGACAACAGACAGTAGCATGGTAGCAAATCCATCTAATTTGCAAGTGTCAGTGGCACACAGGGTCGCAATGGGTTGTTGCACAGATATTACAGGTTACATACAATCCACAGAGCAAACGCCACCGAGGAGACCTATAGTATTACTGTATCCGACAACAAAACTCAGGGGGTTCTTCCATCTGTCACCGCTGAAATAATGTGTCCAGAAATAAAGGCCTCCCGCCGTTGGCATTGCGGAGGCCAGGTCGGCCTGGATCAACGATCGTCAGACTGAAAACAAGGAGAGCGAGGGACGATGTACTCAACATACCATGGCGAGGCCGACGATGAAGATAAACACACTGGCAGCTAGCCATCCTGCAGTTCTGTCAGCTCCTTGCAAAGTTGCACGAGCCAGCCAAGAGAGCCTTACCCTACCCAAAGAGTTAGCTAAAGTTTTCCAAATGAAGAGATGTATCGATTCACCCAAACCATCCCTACAGGGCCTGCAGGGATCGAGAAAGACAGTGTGGAAGCAATCGAAGGCAATAGGCCCATGATGCTGAATGCTACTGCAAAGACCTGAGTCGTTGAGTAGTGCCTTCGCAGTTCCTGTTTGTAACCGAGAGCGGCTGGCGAGATCAATATCGACTTTGTAGTCTATGCACATGGGTATATGATTATGGCCTGGTTATCCTAAGGAGCTTACCAAGAAGTTGCATATCCCCAGACTCCACTGGGATGTCATCCTTTTCTGCTGCCGAAGCAGCCTTCGCCTTGACATCCATAGCCTGGGATTCCTAGAAGGAGCAAAGAAGGAAAACAACGAGATGCGATGCCCGACCAAAAGGAAATAGCTCGTAGTAAGGCTTTCTCTAGGGTGCTGCAGGGAGGAAATAAGAGAAGGAGGGGAGAGAGAATTGAAGGAAAGGGGCTAGACCAGGGACTTCTCCTGGCTTGCCCTCAATAAGCTCTTCGTAGATAAGCCATCTCTGCATGACGCATGCTCCATTATCCCTTCCCTTACTTCCCCGGCCTTCGGGTCATGCGACCAATCCGCCTGGGTTGATAAGACTGAAGATAGAGAGAAAAAGAGGGGAAACGAGAAGATCGCACAACTTAAACATACGGTGTATTATTGTACGAGATCAATACTCGTTTCATTGGAATTGTAAAACAAAAACAAAAAAAACCCCTGTTGTGAAGAGAGTCCTGTAGATAACCTGAAACAAAATGTTTTCTTTCATTAACCACACAATCATATCTCGGCGAAGAGGGAAGACAATCGCCTGAATTATTCTCAGTATACACACGACTTAGCACAGAGTTTCCGGACTCTGCCATGCCAATCAATTGAAACCCCCAGAAATAATTACACAGCATGCCTATAGCCGGCTGGTATATCAAAAGTATAAGAGGTACAAACTTCTGGTCAAAACGGAACGATCGAAAGCAAACTAGAGGTATATGAAAGAACGTCTACACAGCACCCGGTCCCTTATGATTCGATTGATCCAACAAAAGTCGGGGTTTGATGTAGTCCTCATCCAGTTGCCGGAACCACGCGCCATGATCTCCAGATGATCCTCCCGAAAAAAGATCCCGGATAGCTTGACCGGCACTCCGCGATGTCTCTCGCCCCGAGGGGGACACATTGGCAGAAGGAGATGCTTGTGACGAGCCCGGATACTGAGGTGGTTGCGATGGTGACCGCCGAAGTCGAGAAGCAGTGGGGGCCGAAGGAGGAAGATCATCGTCCGAGGGTGCTTCATCCACGTCCATATCAAAGGCATCGACTTGGTCAACATCCGCCGCTCGGCCCTTACCGTTGCTCCGCAGACCGAACTCGTCTTCGCTACCCGCACTGTCACTGTGACTTCCAGTGCCGCCGCCAAGTAGCGTGGCTGTGGATGAACGGTCGCGGGTTGTTTGCGTGTCCCTCTGACTGTACGCATTGGAGTAGAGACGCGAATGTCTCCGGCCTTTGCCCGAACTAGATTGCGGCGGGCTGGGGCGACGGTTATTGCCGCTTGAATAGCTATCGTTTCGGTCAAGGGCCCCCCGCTGCACTCCGTCCAAGGGGATGGCCGAGTCCGTCCGGCGGGGGGTATACCCCAGTGCAGTATCAGATCGTTTGTAATACGTTCCCCCATTGGTAACTTCAATGTCAAACTCATCGTCAGATTCGAGTTCCTCAACGACCCCAGTTCTAATGCCAAGGATTTCTAGCATCCGAGCTGTGGTGCCGCCAAAAATTATGACTGTCAGTACGACAACGACAAGCACCGTAGCTCGCAGTGCGGGCGCGTTGACGCCCGTTAAGCCCGCGGCCAACGCCACGCCAACAGCCCCACGAAGCCCGGCCCAAAAGAGCATCGCTTGATAAGCGAAGGGCAACTCATCTGCCACTTCCATCCCGCGCCGACGGGCCCTGTAGCGAATGAACCAGTTGATCGCCTTGGATAGCGGGAACACAGCGAGGTATCGGGCAAGGCAGATGCCAAAAACAGCGACCATGATGAAAAGAGGCTTAAACTGCAGATTCCTCTGCACAAGCAAATCAAGACCCAGATAAATGAAGATAAAGTTCTCTGACAATTGTGCCATCACCTGGAACAGATATTTCGTCGTTAATTGAGTTCGGCGCGACATGTTATAGTACGCATAATGTTTTAATGTAATGCCACAAAACAAAAGGGAGACAATGCCTATTAATCGTGAGTTTCGGGACACTCGGAGGAAGAATTCGGTTACTCACCCGAAAGGCGAACGCCGTTGGAAAAGAAGTAACTGGCATATGCGATAAGAACAATTAGGCAACTCTCAATCTTAGGCACGCGGCGGACGTGTGTATGCTTGAGACCCAATGCAGTCATGATGCCTACAATCATGCCTACAATCATGCTGCCGAAGAAGACAAGCAAGAAAAGACCGATGGCCTCAAACAGATTGAGAACAGTCAGGGAGCCTGCATCGCTGTCCGCATACTTCTGCGCGGTCTCAAACAAGACAATTGCAATTGCATCATTCAAGATCGACTCGCCGAAGATAACGGTGTAAAGCTTCGGCTCGACTTTGTATAGGTTAAAAATGGCGAGGATAGTAACTGGATCCGTCGCAGAGAGCGTAGCGCCTACAGAGATAGCTTCGACGAAAGAGATGTTCAAGCCATCCAACGGAATCCGCGTCCAGACAAACAAAACAAGTCCCAGCACGATAGCCGAGATAAAGGTCCCCGCAAATGCAAAGGTAAGAATAGTGCCAATATTTCGAAAAAAATTTGCCTGGTGTAGCTCGTACCCCGAGGCTAGGATAATTGGAGGAAGAAGGAGGTTAAAGAAGAACTGATAGTCGAATGTGACGCTGTCCTGAATGGGCGATTCGGGGCTCAACCGAATGATTAATCCGACAAACATACCTATAGCACCCGTGAGACGCCAACCACACAAAGACTTATGCTGATTGCAGGAAAAAAAAAAAAAAAAAAAAACCTACCAGCAAAAATAGAAAGGACAGTTTCATGGACCGCTTGGATCTTCTTCTGTTGGAGAATGTAACTGGTGAATAGCGCGAACATCAAGAGCATAATCAGAATAAAGAGCGCCCAAGAGCTGAAGAACTCCTTGGTGCCAGCTTCCGGAGCATCTGTCCAAACCCGTCATAGTCAGAGAGTGGTATTACGACCCAGATATTGGGCATTTCGGTGCGCACCTTCTTCAGGATCGGATTCGGAGTCCGCAGCTCTCCCTAGCAAAGCAGGAACGGTCAGCCATGGCGCGTTCAATTTCTCGGGAATATATCACATCGTGTGGCACGGCGACTAGTTTCTTTGACACAGTGACCGTGTCAAGTGAGAGCGCCCTTGACAGCAAAACGTTGGAATAATGGTGGGGAGGAGACATACGGATAATTTGATGAAGGGCATCGCCCATCAGTTGGCTAGCCATCCTTAAGAAGGCCACGCAACTACGACAGCGGATGACACCAAACGGTTAACTCCAGCTGCGAGTGTCTGGCGCCAGACCAAGGCGCACATAATCCACTGACAAAGATAGAGTGACAAGAACACACGTGAGAGGAAAGAGAAGCAGGAAGATGAGATAGGTAGATCGGGACAAGTAATCAATGGTCAGTGGTCGCCCGCATTTTGCCCGATGACCTGCCAAGGAAAGCAGTCCCGCCGGTTGTCCGCCCGCTGATCATTCGGCACGTTGCATGCCGTAGCTACTTCCTACTACTAGGACCTATAGATACGCCGTAACCAACATATTATACGCGCTCATCAGTTTCTTATGTTAATTTCTTTCTCTTTTTTTCATTATTTTTTTTTTTTTTTTTAGGGAAAAATTACTACTTCTGACTTATCTTCAAACTATCACCACCATTTCGACTCGAACTACACAGATCTTTCACTTCGACCGATATCCTTCGGCAAGCCTGCTAGTCAGCCATGCCGCAAGCACTGCAGCGCAACCTCCGAACCTCAACACCCACCCAACACTATCATCCCAAGGCTCACCTCTAGGTTTCTGAAACATCTTAAATATAGCACTGCATATCAAGCTGGACAGGATCTGCGGCGAGGAGACCGCCACATTATGAAGCCCGAGAATGATTCCCGCCTGGGCTAGATTTTCTTCCTCGTCCGTTGGCTTCCTGGGCCCATCCTCTAGATCGCCAACGCCTGTGGCAAAATTTGGCTGAGTAGAGTTGTTAGCGGAATACTGTGCCGCCATCTCTGACCGATGTTGCCGAACCCGACGTTCGGTATCAATCCGTGCGACCTCTGCGGAGATGAGCGCAAAAGGTGCCCAGAGCGTCAAAGCCCAGGAGATACCGACTATTCCAATCACCACTGTCGCCGCTTGATGACTATAGATAAAAAAGGTGCTAAACATGCAGAGCGCAAAGAGTACATGAGACAAGAGCCAAGCTCGGCGGAGCGTAAATCCTGGGATCTGCAGTTTTGACAGCCACGTTGATCCGTCTGTGGCTTCGACATTTTGCTTATCCGGAAGAGTCGGGGGCGGCTCCGACGCAGTACCGACTGGTAGGCTTGAGCATGACATTCTTCTTGTTCCTAGAAATGGCCTTCTCTCATCTGAAGGCGTGTTGATATCCTCGGATGAAACAACAGATCTGTAAGTAGGGACAACGAAAATAGGCAATGTTATGTTAGCAACAAACGAAATGATTGCATATACAAGAAGGGCAAACGTTCCGATCCTAGTAGCTTTCTCCCAGGTCTCGTCTATTTCATTGTCAGGAAGGTTCGGGTGCTCATCGAAGATTGGGTTGACATAAAGCTGCCCGATGTACGTGGTAGCGTAGAAGAGGAAAGGAAACCACCCAACCCATGCAGCCAGTTGGACTTCACAAACTTTGGCAATCTGGGGTGGTAGGTACTGGATCGACTTGAAGACTTGTCTGAAGAAGGTCACAACACCAGGATTTCCGATAGAAACTGAGGATTCAAGCCGCGGATCTCGTTCCTGGATATATAGACAGCTGATCAATAGCGTGATAATAAGTGATAGCGATGCTATTGCACACAACACTTTGAACTGCGTGTTTCCCAATATTGGGAGATAGCGGGGCAAATCAATATATCCAAAAATGTATCCTAGAATGTTGCCCACGCCAGTGAGCCGGCTAGCCCACGCGTTCGCTGATTCCTGTTGGTGCGCCGGCGCGTTATCAACGATAAAACACCGAATGCCTGCTTGAACTGTACCCGTTTAGTATGGTTGAGCCAAAGGGACGAGATAATCAGCCTTACCAGTGTTTATAGCGAAATCTAGACAGTACATCAAGATAGTTGCAAAGGCTATGATCGCCGTCCTAGTTCCTGGAGACGCCTGGTCGACGCCAAATATACCGAGGAAACCTCCTACTAGTTCTCTCACCCACGCAAGAGCAAGCAGAGCCACAACAGTGGCCAAGCCGCCAACTACCATGAAGGGCTTCCGTTTGCCCCATGACGAGCGACAGTTGTCGCTGCAGATACCAATATATGGTTGCACAAGCGTTCCTGTCAGGGGGCCAGCAATCCAGACGAAAGCGAGCAGGGCTTTGCTCATTCCCAGAGACAAAAGGAAAGGCTACATAGACACGTACATCAAAAACAAGGTTAACGCGTATTCCCACATGGGTGTCGGGTTAGATTTGCTTACCGACCCATTCGATAGTTCAACTGACCAGACAATTTGGAGTCTATGTTTTCCCTTGGTCAGTTTTGCCGTCTAGAGAAACCTGTGGTTTCATTGTGTCATAAGTAGGACAGATGACTTACCCACCAATACTCAACGTTAATAAGAAGAGATACCAGCTACTCTTTGTTTCTGATAAATGTTCAGGAGCCTCGGCTCCAATGCCAGTCTGCATTTCCTGCGCTGTTATTAAGTCGACGTCGTTATCGTTGTCTGGTCCCACTAAGGGGGACATCTCATCCGCTACTCGTTCATCTGTATCCGTCATCGGGGCGAATAAGACCAGAAACTCTTTCTGGTTTAGAAGTCAACCTCGGCTTCCACGGGGAACGTGTAACCTGCAATTTTCTAGCCCGGAGCGGAGAGGATGTGATGTATGAGAATGAATGTAGAGATTAAATAGATAATAGAAGGTAACGGTGGGTGGAGCAAATAGCTTGGTCTTCTTTTTCTTCGTGCTTCCAACGTCGCTATGAGAAGATTATATGCAGGTCGACGCGTAGCTAAAGAAGCGTTTAGTGTGTCTAGACCCTAGTGAATAGCTAGAGTCGAGGTACCCCGGACTCTTATGTGGACCAATCAATAGAAATGGATACAGAAGGTATCATCAAGGACGATCATTTGCAGATAGAGAAAGTAGACTACTTGATAGGGGCTGGCTGGGACTAGCTTCGAGGAAAGAAAGCAAAGAAAGGAGAAGAACGGATACACAAACCCGATGGAAACAAGCTTCCAAGACGATGTTAATGCAGGATACCTATCTTCTTGGAGAAGCTGGATCAATCGACGTCAGCAGGGCCGTCACATGACGTGGCACAACACATCATGGATGGAACGCCTGGAATCGAGATCCAAATGACGAACCATGGGTTACGGCGCATGTCAGAAGGACATTGTATTTAATTTACCGTAGTTTGTGGAGAGTCATTTATGATCTGGAGTGGTCTTCTAGAACTTCTGAAGCATCAATATTCATCCTAAGCAGGGGCATAATGAGAATCCCATAATATTCCGCAATATATTTGCTCCTCAAAAGCTATACGCCGCTTTTATTCCATCCCGCATCGTGCTTTCCCTCGTGATTCCTGCCATCCAGAATCCCCATATAGAGGAAAGAAAAATGATACAGAAAGTCCATCCAATATCAACATAGCGCGTGAGAAACAAATGAAAACAACCAGAAAAAAAAAAAAAAACTCAGAGCTAATTATGGTAGAACCGTAGCGTAGATGACGACCAGTAACACATGTACACACACCAAAATCCAACGCATTCCGGACAGTAGACTAGAAAATCGGCAAACCTGCACTGAAATTCTCAGACCCTGGCGGTAGGTTGGAGAGCAGAGATTAGAACACCCACTCAACATGTCTCAATAGCGTGATGTAGTAGTCCAGCAGCCAAGTCACAATTGGAGAATCTAATGGCTGGATTAAATGATTCAACAAATGGTATAAACAAGTATTCTAAAGCATGTAAAATATCCGACCCCGGACCATCAAAATCCACCGTAGGGATTACGGTCGGCAAAATCGGAGTCATTATTAATTTCGCGAGAATCGGGGAAAGTACCACTGGAGTCATACTTTCCCTCACGCCTTCTACATCTGTTGCTGTAGAAGTTGCGGAGCAACCATGTGAGGTGCCATCATGGTAGACATGGCAGAAGGCAGGGTCATGGCAGAAGGCATTGACGTGACGGTGGAGACATTCACCACGGTGCTTGGAATGGACTCCGAAGGGGACGATCCCTCATCCTGTGAACCGAGTTCGTTGTCCTCATTATCCAGGTCCTCGTCTTGCGCATGGAGTGGTTGTTGGCCATCCTGTTGAGCCTCATGGATTCGACGGTGTCTACGCGGATGGTCAGTGTATGCTTTAGGTACAATGCATTGTTAGTCAACTCACTGTGCAAGATTGTCAGAGCGCGAAAAGGCTTTGTTACAGTAAGGACAAGGGTAGGGTCTTTCCTGAGTGTGGGTTCTCACATGCCTATGTGACAATTGTCAGTGAGTGCTTACAAATACAGTCACAACGCCGCCAAATAGATAGGCGAAGTCAGTCAAGTTATTAGATAGTTGTAACTTACCGCTTCAGGTGCTCTAATCTCTTGAAGAGTCGCCCACATGATGGGATAGGGCATGAATGTGATTTCTGGGGATAAGGGCCAAGCTCCATCATTGTAGCGCTTCGAGCGCGGCGAACAGGGCCGGGAACAAACCGCTCCGCTTTGTTCATCACACTGTGCTGCGCGCCTGTCTCCAGAACATCGCCATTAGGAAGTGCTGTCAACTCATCAGGATTCGCAAGTGGCATGGCGCTCTGCTCAGGATTTTCCTCGAGGCTTGAAAGTGGCGTCCCATTGCGAGACATCTCGTGTAGCAAATTCTTCTGCGGAAGGGCGCCCGTCGGATAACCGTTCATGATACGGCGGGACGAGTCATGACGTGGCTCTTCCACCTCAGCGAGGGGGGCCACCGAGCTGGAAACGGAGCGCCGAAGATCACTTGGCTTATGAGCAGCATACGCAATTGGTTGAGAGGGTCCCGGCGCTTGAGCATGAGTGGGAGTAGCGATCGGGTTATTAACGCCCGGTGGTATCGAGGATCGACGCCGCCGTTGCTTGTATGTTGGAGAGCCCTCTAGAACAGAGTATACATTTGAATGAAATGTCCTTGCAGGCGTGGGGAAATGAGCGCTTGCGAGATTTGATGGCGGAAGCTGCAACATTGGGTTGAATGCAGCAGCAGAAGAGATCTCAGGGATAGCGGTATAGAGGCCGGTATCTTCATTAGCAATATATGCTGGTTCAGTGCCAAGCGGAACACTGTGCTGTGGAGGCGTAACAGGTTCAAAGGACAATCCCCGGTTGCTGTAATCTTCGTATTGGGACGAAACGAACGATGGTGCCGGCGAATACTCGACGAAAGTTGGCATGGAGGCATGGCGCTGATGCACACGAGCAATGGGCATTCCATTGCGATCATACTGGATTGCCCCATAATCTAACTCGCGCTTAACAACGTTCTGCGCCAGGGTATTGGGCATGGGGATCGGGTTGTAAATCGCTGGACTGCCAGATTCGTCCGGGAGGAGTGATATCGTCGGGGGGGCCATCTGGGGAGCCATCTGGGGAGGAGGCATAGCGTCAACGGTCCGAACCACTGGGGAAGCGGATTGGCCATATGTCGTACTTGCGTGTGCAGTAAACGATGATGAGTTTGCTTGTTGTGCCTTTGTGAGCTGTTCATACAACGATTGAGATGAATCAAACTCGAAGGACAAAGCAGGCTCGCTGACCGCGACGGTAGTCGCCTCTTGTCCCATTTTCTCCCGCTTCAAATCACGTTCCAAAGCATCGAGGAACAACCGATCATGCGGAACGCTATACCAGTAAAAAACTTTTTGCTTTTTCTGTGTTCGAATGCAATTGTTCTTATAGAGAAAATCAAGGAATGGACTTTTCGGTTCTTCTAGTGTCGCATCTGTTCCAGCCTTGAGATTACGCAGATCGGAAAAGATACCCTCTTCGAACTTCTTCGAATTCTTGACGGGGCGCCCGAAAGCTTGAAATCTGAAGGCGAGACACCGAACTATATCGGTACCCGAGATGTGGAAAAGATTGTTCCTATCACCAAATCAGCCCGAGTGTCCTTCCTCTTAAGCCAGAGGTAAAATGTGATCAAACGGACCATAGAACACAAGATATGTAGTCGCCAGTAGGGAGTAGGAACCGTCTAATGAGTTGATCTGGTTGCCAGTCCACTGGCGCAGAAAGGAGGAAGTACTTCACTATATGAAAAATCATATTAACCTAGGAAATGATATTGATTGACGCTAAATGACGAGGCTGTTCGAGGCGGCCGCCTCCATTGAGGGATGTCCGACTTACAATTGTCCACTTGCTGTAGCGCGACTTGCGCGTCGTGAGGAAGGCTTTGCTGTGCCTCGTTTGAAAGCATGAATGTTTCCGGTTTCTGAGGGGGTGCCATGGGAGCACCATGTTGCGGATACATCTTGCTCAGAGAATGCCTGTATATCTTATTAATCAGGTACTAGAAGAATATCTGAATCAAAGATAAGCGGCATTGACAAGTTGGATGAAACAACAACTCTGTGGCTAGGCTTTGAAGCAGCAATCGGAAATGGGACGGAAACCTACGCACAGGCACGACTGTCTCGGAAAGTGGCAAAACCACAAGCTCTAAACTAAAGAGCGATATGGTCTTGGGAAAGAAAGTGATAAAAATTGGAAGAAAACCAGAAAAAAAAAAAAAAAAAAAGGTAATAAGTTTAGGATATGGAATCAACGACCGATCATGGAAACACTGAAGCTATCCAAACACAAGAGGAACCGGCCTCTTCGAAAAGGTGGGTGGGCGCTGACGTTGCAAGGCTTGTCAACTCAATGAAGAGAGAAGGCGGAAAAGAGGGCAAGAGAGAGTTGAAGTGGGCCAGCCCGGATCCAAGTCTCTTTGAATAACTCGCACGGCGAAAGTGGAACGAAACGAAGGGTGATGAAGAGAAAGGGAAGAAAAAAAAAAAATAAAGAAAGAGGTCAGTCGCGATGAGAAGGGGAGGGGGGGAAGAATAAGAGAAGGCGGAGGATGACTGCCGGAGGTGTTGCTCTTTTACAGCGGTTAGATGGTAATAATAACACTAGGGTAATAAAATAGTAAAGGTAGGTAACTATGTCAATCAATCAAAATAATAATAGTAAAAAATCAACTAGTGTCGAGGGGTTAAGAACTTGGAAGAGGAATTCAGGGAGCGCCGACCGAGACCGGATGAGGTTTCCCAGTTGGAGGAGGGCCCTTTTTCTGGCTCCGTCGTTCTCCTCTCACTACTTCAACTTAATTAAGGTACTTAGTACGACGGCTAAACTGAGTCTCTTTCTTCTCTAGCCTTTGGCCTGTGGTTGGGCTGCGGGAAGGACGCACGACGAAAAAGTAGGGCTTCTGTTGGCGAAGCGGAGACTGGCGCCAGGGACCATCCCCTAGGGTAAAGGCTGAGCGCTATCCATACATGATACGATACACGTTAGTTACCGTACCCACCGTTCGTTGAGCCAATCCAAATGAAGTGCAATGGGGCGGCTGACAAACAATGATGGAAGGCAAGGTAAAATATCAAAGTATCTAAACCGTCCCGTACCACCACGGTATCTGGCTGTGTACGACGAGTGGGGCTTCCGTCGAGTTCCAAAGATTCCAATTCCTGTCGCCCTGCCCTGGGGAGGGGCCACCCAACTGGGTCATCAACCCGTTTTTTTCTTGCCGGATCCGTCCCTCTTCCTCTCAAAGGTTAGGAAGGGGAGTTTGTGTTCTGCGCCGGGTCAAGTCTATTAACAATGGAATATTCGAGTAACCATACCACTATTGTAGACGCCTTGGCCATCACCCCCTCTGCAGTATAGTCGTCATCTATTAATCTCGATGCTTAATGTATGCACATACGTACTTATGTACAAAGGAGAGGGAAGGGCTCCGTAGCCAGATTGTATTAGTCCTCTTCTAGGACAGCCGCCCCTTTGCACATACGTATGCTGAACATGTGGCTAGAATGACAAAATCGACACAGCTGCCCGGAGTGGGACTAAGAAGACAATGATATCGGGAGGGTACCTGGCCGATAGTTCCGATATTCCTCAGACCTCATGATTCCCATCCATGGTTGAAAAGAGTAAGTAAAGCGTGCGCTACGTAGTACATCGTAAATACGATCGGTTTAGCCGCCCGATTGAGGGCAATAATGAATAAAAATAACCCGTGAAAAAACAATACCAAAAAAAGGCAGAGGAAGGAAAAAAGAATAACTTATTTTGCCCTTTCCACCAGTCAAGAGAAAGTATATTTATGAGTTAGTAATTAGCATCCAAAAGAGGTAGCGTTCAACCTCTATAGAGAATTTTTGTATCTACCATGTATTATCCAAGAGTACTCACTTTTGAGACCTTATTGGCTTATTTTTTCGTTCCTTGAATCTAAATATTATCCCGAATCCTGCACCTCAAAGAGATGATCATCACAGCGCTTAAAATGGACAAGTCATGTTAGTTGCACAAGATGTATAGTGAGCTTCTCCTCCTATTAGGAGGTACTATTCCCAACCATCTAAATTTCCTTTAAGCTAAACAGCCGAAAGGAGTTTTGTCACGCAGTGGAAGCGATAAGACTCCAACCATGGATGCCACTGTTAGTGGAACCCCAAAACAATGCCAAGCCTGCACAAATAGATAAAACTGGCGCGGGAGGGAAATGTGAAGCATCTACCCCTTGTTTCAGATTCCATGTGAGCGCTTACGGCGAGCCAATGGGGTCCAGTAATCTCGAGGCTCACCCCCTCCAGTGGCTCCTATGGCTGTAGCCCACTTCTCGGTGCGGTGTATGTTGGATGCGTCCACAATGTATGCGCTTTCCAAGAGTAGGTATTAATTTACAGGCAAAGGTTTTCCGTGAAGAAACCGGCAATTCCTTCCAGCCCGACTAGGATTGATATTACTTGTCTCGCTGACCGGATGGCTGGCGCTCCCAAGATGATCTCACAGCCGAAGTGAAGCGGCTTTTCGTCAATAGGCATGATATATTGTATGGGGATTGAACAGGGGAATCCTCAAGGTAATGCTGGGATATTTTTGTGGGAACAGGTAGAAGAGCATCCCCGGCTCATCTGGTTCAATGGGTGCCAAAAATAGACGTTATATGATCAAAACATGTTAGGGCGTCGAAGCTTCTCTTTCCCTTTTTCATTATTTTTTTTCATGTTTATGTTTATTTTTATTATTTTTGATTATTTGATTATTATCGTCGTTTTCATCACCCCCTTCTCCCTTCGGATCTGCATAGACCATAGGTTGGCGGCTAGCAGCAACGCCTTTCTTGTTAATAATAATCAGGGTAGAGTTAACCTGCCACGATCTACTGATGGTTTCAGTCCCCTGATTTTGACTCAGTTTCTACAAACCGCTTACTACATACAGACAATACTGAGCAATGGACATCAAGCTAAATTTCGGCCCTATACAGCCTCATTAGCTTTACTCGGGTTTTAGGTAACTTGTGATAAGTCTGATTAGCCATTTTGACCGGTCACTTTCATATAGTGACGATTACTGTCACCTTTGCCATCAGGCCATGTCAATATGAAGGAACCTAATTGGCAGAGAAGTCGAGACTGCAACTCAGATACCTTTTCTAGTTATACTCCATACTATCTTCTATTGAATCCTTCTAATATACATAGATTAATTCTCCTATCGTGCCGTTGACCTTAAAATCCTAGCGCAACTGATAAAATCCAAAAGCTAAACTAGGTTCGGACTCCAGGGTCTTGGACATGTGCTTTACTACTATACGGCATACTTACTCGCTGTCGTTTGCTTTATAGTGTTCATCTATAAACGGTCTTGTCGGGTGACTTTTTATTGGCATGCCACGTAACATTATCAGTATTGATCACATTCCAACGCCGACTGTGTCATCTTCATGTAAAGTAGAGTCTTGGCTGTCAGTTACCCTGTCTAGTATAGGGTATAGGTCTACGGGATATAAAGATGTGGACAGGTACGCTAGGAGAATTTTTATATTAAAATGGAGAATCTGACACGCCGTACAATGCGTTATATTAAGTGACCCATGCGTTTTGCGAACTATAAGGCTTTAGTACATGTTCGTCCATATTCATTCAAAACGGTCAACCACGTTAGAGTCTAGACACCAGAGGTGATCTGCACGACCCAATTCTTGGGAGAAGATAGCAAGCTTCCAGCGACGATCACTCATCGACAAGCCCTGCGAGGACCATAGTTTTCCACTTTACAGTGTTCCATAAATGCGTTTCTCCCATAGTATTGATAATGTCAGGATGGTCTCTAAGCGGGTGGCTTGGGCCCGCTGGTGGTCTTATCCTCTATACATTGTTAAATATTGTTGCTTATAAACCACGCGAAAATAGTCAAAAGTAATTGGCCCGATTGTTGTATCCCAGTCAATGTACGAGTAGATACTCCACTATTTCGGCCGAATGCACCCCAGCTTATCCTGTATGGATGTGTATGTTCACACAGAGTGACTTGGCGTACGAAGTATGTGCATAGACCTGCACATGCATGCGTAACCATATAAGGGAAGGGACAAAGACTATTGCTTAGAATCAACAAACCAGCCATGAATAAATACCCGAAGTGATTTTCAACCGAAGGTGCGGGAACCTACTTCCTTGCAACCATCCGATTACCTAAATGCCGGAGGCTGGTTGTTGGGTTAGCAAGATATCCGAGTTTCCGACGGAGTTATCAACAAGGCAGATCTGATGATATCATTAATTGCTAAAGAATACTCCTGGAAGCTAGGCAGGCACAGGACCCAGGTATTAAGAAGACTAGAACAGCTTCGTTTGGGCCTTTCCCCATCCACAAGTGGACTTACTGTGGCTACGGAAGCAATCAATAGTACCTTAACTCCTTTCGGATTCCCCCACTTTGGGCAACTGAAAGAGGTAATTGTGCCTGGGCTAGACTACAAACAGCTTAGGGTTTCTTTGCACGACGGACATACTGCAATGCGCGGAAAGGATTACGGTTGTCTCATCCCCCAAAGTCACTAGTTCAAGAAAAGTGAGAAGAAATTTTCTCTGTTTTCCTTTTCTTTTTGTCAAAGGAAAATTCTTTTCTTTCTTATTTCCCACTAGGGAGTAGTAGATGCGATGATCATTGAGAAAAGATGGAACCTGGTCTTTGGCCCGCTCGGTACGACGAGCTCTTGCTTGATCGGCCATGGTGAAACGATCTAGAAAATTTTCTCTGAATATTCAACTGTTCATGTTTACGAGGTCATTGTGTAAGTCTTGGGTACTATTAATATCACAAGTTCGAACTTTTGATATCATGAAGCCACCGTCTCAATGGTTGCATCCTACTTAACATATACTTTGCCAAAACATAGTCTGAGAAAACATGAATACTACCTTGGTCAGATTTAGTGCAACAAGAGATTAGTCGGTGTTGTTGTATACTAGCTTGGGGTCTTTTTTTCCTTTTGCTTTTTTTTTTCCCATGCTTTCTATCCTTTCTACTTCCTGCGTCCCCCTCCCCACAGTTTGAACCAAAATTCGAGGCTCCTGGATTTCAACCTATCCCATATGGAGTAACTCACAAACAGGGAACTGTCCAACTGAACGATTGGAGCATTTGGTCTCCGGTAGACTTAGCACATCTTGGCGCTACTAGACTGCGGGTGACCAAAGACATTTTCCGAAGTTCTCCCCTGGTAACACCAGATAAATCGGCCCTAGCTTCTTCGTGTCGAGTCTAGGAGAACAAAGTACAGATGTGGACTAACCAGGACAGAGTAGCATTGGCACATGAGAAAGGTTGCCAAGAGGCTGGTTATGCACTAGACGCAGTGATTACGCATTCTTTGTTTTTCTTTGTGTACTCTAAATGGCACTTTCAGATACTATCGGCTTTAGTGTTGCCAGTACCATGACCACAGTTTCAAGTCCATGACCCGTATCCATGATACGAACGTGATACGAGAGCACGACGTGCAACTGCGTGCTAGTCAACCTTGCGGGTGCAGATAAAGAGTTTTGGTCAACAGACCGTGACTCGTGATGAGTGTGTCATATGCCTGGCTGGGTTCTTTGCTTTGCTTGGAAGGGCTGCGTGCAGAAATCTGAAACAGCTAGTGCATGGTAGAAAATTCCCCGTCAACTCGTGATTTGCTATCTCGCCTGGCAGTGGGCACGACCCTATGCTCGAGTCCAGGTATGGATTACTATGAGAACTGGATGGGGTACTATCTTTCTCTGATATTGAGCACCATCACCGGACTATTCCACCCATGGTGATTAATGTATTAATAGGACTGGAGACGACATTTGGAGCCATGCAGGTACCCTATGACCTATCGGCCTAAGGTAACCGGTGGAAAGGGACTGCAAGCTTGGAGTGGAACTCTTACGACCTGGATTGGTGCCACTGGAGAGACTATAAACTCAATTATAACGATTCCTCTACCCCGTACTAAAACTCTATGGAAAGGATTGAGGAGTAGACCAATAGACAAAGATTTGGAATGGACCGTTTGATCCGAAAACTGTAAGCTCTACCACGAAGATTATGCCAAGTTGCCAACAGTGCGACGTTGGTATCTCCTATTGGCAAAGCAAATAAGAAGAGAAAAGAAAGGCGCAGTACTAGTAATGTCTCTCGAAATCGGGTCCAATGAGAGCACAGTTGTCCTCTATGATCATATATGTACATAATTATCTTTACTGTGGATTCTGTGCTCATTTAGTAAGAAAAAAATAAATAAATAAAAGCTCTGGGCTCCCATGGGGAACTACCAAATCCAGAATCAGTCTAGAAAAACGGAGGATTGTCTCGGAATTTTTAGGGGCCCCATTCCTAAAACTCAGTTTTCCTCGGAGGTTTCACCATATCTAGGGACTGCGGAGTTAGGACGTGCTTCGAAAAGCGCCCTAGAATAGCCAGAGAATAAACTTCTCAAGACCCAATGCTCAACACGAAAGTCTCAGGACGAACCCCTTACAGGTGGATAGTTTGCCGGATGCCGTCTATCTATTTGTCGTGTTGCAGCTCACTCCTCAAGCCAACACAGCACAAAGCGCCGGGTACATTCTAAATCCTTAGTTGGGTTCATCATCGCCAATAGTGGATGAAAAGGATTCGCGAAGGATGGATAAATGCGGTGGCGAGCACAGGACGAGCGGGGGATTGGCAGTAAAAATTCCATAGTTGCCCATGTGAAGATAAAGGCGATACCAAAGCCCCCAATCCAGGCAACGATGACAGACAATCTGTCATGAACAAGAGACTGGTGCGATGATGTTATTTCAACGAAGAAGTTCCGAGAATGTTCCGGTGTAGCAGGTAATTCCTCATTGGAATTGCCTAGCAGTGCTGCTTGCTGTCCATTAACGGCGCCCTCTGGTCTTGCCTTTACCGGACCGTTGTGGGCCTTGAATGGAAGATAGATCTCGTTTGCTCAGGTTCAGAGTACCTCCTGCAAACTTTCCGATGGAGGGTCCCCCAACGCCACGTTCCCGTCTTCCGGTGCTGGATTTTGCTTTAGGTACGGGTTTCTCGAGAATGATTCCGTTTTCTCTAGCTTCACGTCGACGTTTATCATCCTTCTTCTCAGCTTTAGCTTTGATGCCTCTTCGATGCGATGACGGCATATTCTGATGGTATAGTGATGCCTTGGCACCAAGCGATTGCATCCGCAAGTCAAGAGCTTTTAGTCGATTTTTACCGGTCGGCGCAAGATCCGACGATGACTCGAGAAGATGGGATTCTTTCAATAGTCGTTGTAATGCCAGGTCATTCTTCAGATTTGCGACGTCATCTCCGTCATCCTCGTCTTTGCTTGGGGAGCTCCTAATAGCTGCCGGTTTAACAGAGAATGATGGCGGCTTCGCGGTCTAGATATAGTCATAGAATTAGCAAATTTCTAGAGGACAAGTATATATCGTGTAGACATACCATGAAGGCTTTGCGGGCTCTCTTGTCCATTGGTTCCTTAGCCACCGCCGACAAGTCGTGATGCTCAACTACCTCAACATTGCCATGCCCGTCCTCGGAGACGCCACTCCATTCAGACTCAGGCTCGGATTCTTCAAATTCATCGGTGCTATGCTCATCATCGGATCCCTGAGCACATGTAGTGCGGGTTTCAGGTACTTCTAATGGCTGGAATTGGGCTTCAAAAAATTTGCGGAAAATATCATGGCTAGAACTATCGTTCGCCGTAGTGGTTGTTGCTTCGTCGTCCTCAGATGTCGTGGATCTCGATACAACGTGTGTATCTCTCTTTCGCTTTCCAATCATCTTTCGATACTCTGCTTTTCGAAGCGTTGTTAAGCTATGAGAGACCCAAATTCGAAGCCTTACATCGCGGCCTACTTGAATCCTATCTTTTTTCATGGTCACGTGCGATAAGATAAGCTGACCCCTCGTGGGATTTCCACAATAATATATCGAACTACAACACAGTATCAGGTTTAGAGACCCATTGGAACAGACAAGATGACCAAATTCCGTCCTTGTATCGATCTCCACTCGGGTCAAGTTAAGCAGATTGTTGGAGGGACACTGAGCAATGTCCCTGCGGATTTAAAGACGAACTATGTTTCTAAACTACCGGCTAGTCATTACGCAGAACTGTACCAAAGACACGACCTACGTGGAGGTCATGTTGTGATGCTTGGTTCAGGCAATGATGCAGCAGCAAAAGAGGCACTGAGCACATGGCGGAGTGGCTTGCAGGTCGCCGGTGGAATCACCGATAAGAATGCTCAGTATTGGATAGACCAGGGTGCCGAGAAGGTGAGTTCTATTGCTTTGTTGAATGCCGTCTGTATCTACTTGATTGTATATTTGGGTCAAGTCAGTTGTGATTCTCTCATTCTTACATTATATCAAAAGCGCCTTGCTATCTTTTTCCCTTTTCCCTTCCTTCCTTCGTTCTTCCGTCCCTGCAAGCTGCCACGACAGGTACTGATTGCCATTGCATAGGTTATAATCACATCATTCCTCTTTCCAGAGGGCAAATTCTCTCTTGAAAGATTGGAATCGGTTCTTTTGGCTCTTGGAGGTGACAGGTCGAAACTGGTTCTAGATCTGAGCTGCCGAAGGAAAGACAACACATGGTTCGTGGCTATGAACAGGTGGCAGACCATAACAGAAATGGAAATCAATCAAGGCAAGTTTCCCTTTTTGTTTTTTATCTATTTATCGTTTTTGTATTAGGGCGTTTCTATGCGACCTAGGCTCTAGGGAAAGAAAAGCATCTCCTGTACTGACCAAGATAAAGAATCCATCTCGCTACTGGAGCCATACTGCTCGGAATTTCTTATTCACGCTGCAGATGTGGAGGGGCTACAACAAGGTATAGATGAAGAATTAGTGTCTAAGCTCTCCGAGTGGTGCTCTATACCGGTTACGTATGCTGGCGGTGCACGGAGCCTAGAAGATCTTGAGAAGGTTCACTCAAGTAGTCGAGGAAAAGTGGACTTAACTATCGGCAGCGCGTTGGATATCTTTGGTGGTTCTGGTGTGACATTCGATGAATGTATTCAATGGAATGAGACTCACTAAATGAGTGGTAGCTTAGAAATGTGCCGGTGTAGCTGGCCCGGTTTACATAGATATATTTCTCTTTCTTCCATGGTCCGAGCGTCTCTTAAACGTCAGTCTAAATATAAAGCCATAAGATAGGGCTATAGAAAACCGATAACTAATGCTTTCCGATCCTTTATTTCAAATAAGATATAAAGGAACATAATAACCTGTACAGTCAAATAACATTCGTTCCGGGGGTTGATACCTTCATATAGGCGCGGGTCCAGACATTGTTGCCAAAAGCGGCTTAGGCGCTAGCATTGAATCGGAGCTCTCTTCCCGCCTGGTGAACATCATCTATGATACCCGCCCTCCTTGTCAGTTGCATATTTAGGCACAACCAAAACCTCTCACGCCTGCTCTTTTTGTTTGTGTTGTACTTATCCACATTCCTGGGTATTACTTCTGCGATACCATCGAAACTGAACCTAGTCGGATCGCTGAGACCCTGTACCAATCAGTCGTTTATCGCATCACTTCATCTTCGATATGAAGCCTGTCGTGTCGGTGTTGAATGCGTGGTCCTGGTATGTCTTTTACCAAGACAATTTTGTACTTACTACAAACTGACCGAATATTTCTACAATATAGCGCGATCATCTCCCTTTTTGCTATTGTCATCCTCTCGGTTCTCGGATCGTTATACAAGGTTCGTTTGCTGCCGGATCTGCTGCCGGATCTGCTGCCGGATCTTTTCATTTGATAATGGCCAACATTGTTGCCTGTCCTGGTCGTGGTATACTAGGAGTGATAGCTAATTAAGATACTCCTAGAGTGAGCACCACGGATTTACCGGATCAGAGGGTGAGCCTGAGGATGGCGGCGCGGTCGCTGCTTCGATCTTCACAGCCGTTTTTGTATACGCCGTACGATTCACCCTATTTGGGTACAGTAACTAGAACATCGCATTGCTGACAGTTATAATCTATAGGCGTTTTTCGTTTTCTGTTCTTTCCAGGCCTATCTTCACGTGCGAAACCGCAGGGGAGGCGCCATATCGCTTAACTAAGTTGTCACTATTGTTATACCCTTCTTTTCGATGATGAAATCAACCGCAACATTTCGTTCTTTGGCCATACTCATATATGATTACGTCGCCCAAATGATACCACGAAGTGGTCTGGAGTGGAATGTGATAAAACGTACATGCAGTGTACCGTATGCTGCAGCATTGGCCCGAGCAGATGATAACCCGATGTCCCCTGACTCTAGATACCTGTGTATATCATGTATCATGGGTTCACCCACCGTCTTACTTTCCGCTGTTTTAGGTTAGCTTTTGATTTGCTGTTCTAAGTGCTTTATTGCTGGGTGTCTCCTTGTGGTGTATATAAAGTATCGGTTGTTATAGAATTGGCTTTTCTTACTATTCTTTTGTGCATATGGCTCATATGATATTGTACCACTAGTCTTAGCATACTATTGGGACAACTGAGTACAAACTAGGGTCCAAGATTCGAAAACCACTCGGCATCACAGGTGTGCATACACCTCTATTTTAGTTTATGTACAAATACGTATCTCTTCCAAACGTCAGACACAGGCAGATCATTTATAACACCTAGAATGCAGAAAAACCCGCCCCTTAGAACGCCAATGCCATTACCCCTCCCAATCAGCAAAACTTTTCATTGAATATTGCTCATCCATCATCATAATCATATCAGCCGATGCTAACTAGGGCACAATCACAAAAGCTCTTCATCCTCAATAGGGTCCAACATCTTGGACATATAAGGGCCATCCAAAGTGTAGCCTAGACGCGCATAATAATTGCGCACGCCAACACCAGAGATGACACTGATTTTCTGGCTTCCGTGTTCCTCCCGGGCGATGCGTTCCGCTTCCTCCATCAACAAAGTACCAAAACCACGGTGCTGGAACTTGCGTGGATCACGCCCATGCAATGGCACGGCAGAGCCATACACGTGAAGCTCACGGACGATACTAGTTTGTTGGCCAGTAAATTCAGGGCGGAAAGTGTGTGTAGGGCTGCACTTTCGCAACCGCAATAAACCAATTAGAATGTCTTGCTTGGGATCCTCATAGGCAAGGAAGGTCTCCCAGCCTCCATTGGCTGCGTAGTCGCGTCGAATAAGTTCGACCTGAGATGGACGGATCTTGTTCTTGACTTCATTAATGCCGACCTCACGGGTACGGACGTCCCGACATGTGGTGCCGAAGTCCTTCATCCTGGCCAAAGCAAGTTCACGCAGATTGCCATTCTCTACGCCTGAAGTAACCAGCGGCATCGGGATATCTCGCTGGACACGGTAGATACGGGTCCAAGGAGGGACCAGGGCAAGGATACGAGCCACAAGGTCAACCAAGGCGTTGGGAGTATAGTTCTTATAGCGACCAGTCCTCCATAGTTCATAGAGACCAGTGCCTCGGATCACTAAAGTTGGGTAGATTTTAAGGCCGTCGGTTCGGAAAGCAGGGTTCTCGAAGTATTCTTGGAACTGGAATAAGTCACGTTCCATCCCAACGTTCGGCAAGTCGGGCATCATGTGGCTGACCACCTTAAAGCCGGCATCCTTCGCAAGCTTGAAGGTTTCTGCAACTGCAGCAACAGTGTGGCCTCGATTCGTGTCCCTGGCAACATCCTCGTACAGACTTTGTACACCAATCTCCAATCGTGTACATCCATACCGAAGCATGCTGCTCAGATGTGTATCCAAGCAGTAGTCGGGTCGAGTCTCAATTGTAATACCAACACATTTCACATTGCTCATCTCACCGGCCTGGACGGCTTCGTCGACGTTGTCTGTCTGATATCCACTCAGCGCATTGTGGAGCTGGGCGATGAACGATTCGCGATAATCCTCTGGTAGAGACATGAAAGTCCCACCCATGATAATATATTCGACTTTGTCGACACTGTGACCGAGAGACTTAATCTGGTCCACACGTCCTCTGGCTTGCTCGAACGGGTCATAACGTGCTCGGATAGCACGCATCGACGTGGGCTCATACCCGGTATAGGACTGGGTTGAGTACTCGAAATCGGAGTCGGGTCCACCAGGGCAGTAGACGCAAATATTACCGGTGTATGCAATATGAGGACAACGGTGGGGTTTGCTCATCACAGCGACAACGGCGATACCTGAAGACGTTCCTAGATGACAATTAGAAAAAGCCCAGCTGTAGTTGACGGACTAGGGTCGTACTGATCGGCTTAGCAATTAATTTGGGAAGGATATATTTCTTGTAATGTTCCGGGACAGCAGCAATAATAGCCGTCAAAGGTGGCAGATGGGCCAAACAATGCTTTTTCGCGATTTGGTTGCGCAGTCTGTTCAGATTAAGATCTTTCTTTGGCTTTTTGGGATCCGTTTCAGCTTCATATTCTCGAATTAGGACGTTGGCGATATCAGAGCAAGCTCGCATGTATCGTTCATTCTCTGAAGGAAGCTTTGTGTTCGTCTTAGATTTGGACGGTGGCGGCATAGTCATCGTGGCCGTCGCCATTTTGAAGAATTTACCACCACGTAGATGGCAAAGAATAGAATCAAAAAAGGATCTGTCCGGCAAGTACTAGGGCAAAAAAAAGGGAAATTAAATAGAATAAAATCAGATGACGATATGTGAAAAAAAGGAAGGAAACTCAATGATTGCTATCCCAGATACTAATCTAAGGTGGTTTGGAGGGGCCGAATATCAAATCCGTATGCGAGAGAGAAAAAAAAGGCCGAGGAGACTGAACCGACCGCCCGCGACAATTCGGGTCCGCTTAAAGCTTTGTCCCGAAAGTTGAAATCCAAACCGTCCCGGCGCGCTTCCTACCGCTATACCAATCATTTTTCTTCTCCTCCACCTCAGCTTTCACACCTCTTCTGGTGCAATACCCTCTCCTCTCTTTCTTTTTACCGTTTCTACTACATACTTTCGCTATGCAGGCCTTCCGCCGTAGCACTGCCTCTGCCCTTCGGAATGCTGCCGCTGTGCAGCAACGGGGATATGCCAATGCCCCGGCCTATGCTGAGACCATCAACAACCTTCGCATAAACGCGGATACCAAGGTTCTCTTCCAGGGCTTCACTGGCAAGCAGGGAACGTATGTATTCTTCCGACCAGGTGTGATTTCATACATGATGCTGACGTTGCATTTCCGTCCTCCCGCAGTTTCCACGCCGAGCAAGCCATTGCCTACGGTATTTTCCCCCCTTCACATAACCCAGTAGATCGATATTTGCGATAATATGAACAACATAGCTTACAGAACTCAGGCACCAAAGTTGTGGGCGGCACCAACCCCAAGAAGGCCGGCTCGACACACCTTGACCTACCTGTCTTCGCAAATGTGCGTGACGCCGTAAAGGAGACCGGAGCTACTGCCTCTGCTATTTTCGTCCCGTATGACTGTACCCTTGAGTCTGGAGATCTGTAAACATGTTACTGATTGACCGCAGCCCTCCCCTTGCTGCTAAGGGTATTGAGGAGGCAATTGAAGCTGAGGTTCCTTTGGCTGTTTGGTAAGATGATCGTGGCCTGCATAAAATGATCAACCGCTGATATATATATATTTTCTTCTAGTATCACCGAAGGAATTCCCCAGCATGGTAAGTTTGACTATATTGTGCGAACCATCTGGAGTCCCAAAGTCTGACTGGTATTCAACTAGATATGGTCCGTATCACCGACATCCTGAAGACGCAGAACAAGACTCGTCTAGTCGGACCCAACTGCCCTGGTATCATTGCTCCCGTAAGTTTCAATCACCCAACATGTTGACGTTATAAATACACTGTGGCAGATATTTACGGCAGTATAGGGCCAATGCAAGATTGGTATCATGCCTGGATTCATCCACAAGCGCGGCCGTGTCGGTATTGTTTCCCGTTCCGGTACCCTGACCTACGAGGCCGTCAACCAGACCACTCAGGCTGGACTTGGCCAATCCCTCGTCGTCGGTATCGGTGGTGATCCTTTCTCTGGCACCAACTTCATTGACTGCTTGAAGATCTTCCTCGAGGACGAGGAGACCGATGGTATCATCATGATCGGTGAGATCGGTGGTAGCGCTGAGGAAGATGCTGCCGAGTTCCTCCGGGCCAACAACAAGCACAACAAGCCAGCTGTTGGATTTATTGCTGGTATCAGCGCTCCCCCAGGCCGTCGCATGGGTCACGCTGGTGCCATCGTTAGCGGCGGCAAGGGCGGTGCTGATTCGAAGATCGCCGCTCTTGAAGCTGCCGGTGTCATTGTTGAGAAGAGCCCCGCCTCCCTTGGTAAGGCCCTGCTCAACGAGTTCGTGAAGAGGGATCTGGTTTAAATAAGTGAGAATGGGATGTGAGTGAGTGGGGTGTGAGATTGAACCCCTGCGTGTGGCATCTCGTCATTCGTGAGCGTCACTGCTGAAACGTATATTCTAAACCTGCTAGATGATCTTCTCTTGACCACTCCTGTACTTTTCCTGTTTCATGTTCTTTGTTTAGAGATGCTAGGGAGTAATTAGTTTCCCCATGTAAATTTTCTCGTTTGTTTTGGCTCTTGCTTTACACTCCTGTCAATGTTGCATGCCGTAGAATGTGAGGAAGCAAAACTAATGCTCGACAATGGTCTGAAAGACGCAATGCCGGAAACAATAATGTCAAGCCCTTGACACCATTCTTGTGAGGTGTCCATGTCATTGGATCGCGTCATGTAGACCCCCCCAAAGATAGAACAGATTAACCACCTCACTGGGCAAAGATACTAGCTTCGAAGATCACCGTTGGTACTTGGAAAGCGGATTCCGCCCTGATTTTTCAGCTTACAGCTCTCATACATGTGCTCCAAGGTGACAAATACCGGGAATGGGGCGCATTCGGCCCCTATGGTGGATCTGCTGTGATCCTCCTCAAAAATTACTACAGTGGCTGGATTTTCCGCAAGCCTAAGTTTGGGCGATCGTCGCCAGCTCAAGTGATGCCAAGACTATCGGAATATGTAGGATTATTGCGAGCAGACGGAGATCTACGGAGTTCACCAGGGAGGCCAGCAATCATACAGAGGAACAAAGCAAAAAGACAATAAAACCCTGTGGCATTTAATGGATGTAGATCACCCAGGGACGATCTTACGCTAGCCTGGTTTGACCTACTCGACCAGAGCTTTTCGCCATCAGCATTCTTCTCCTATCTGTCTGTCTGAGCTGTTGTGGGTACGTACTCACTCACTCTCTATTTTCGACCTTCGTCATGGAAGGCTCTTGACCGGCCGACTCCTGACGCATAGAGATGAGGTTGAAAGAATAATAGTACAGATACTGTATGTCACACGAGTACGAATGGATTCTTACGATTGCAAGGTCTCCCTCGGTCATGATTGCCCAAGAGCTAGGGGGTGGGGCGTTCCTATTCTGTCGATTATCGAACGGCTGTGTTTCGTGGAGGGACGACATGTTACTAGATGATCATCAGGCACAGAGGCAAATCGACAAAGCTACTATACATTACGTGACAATTACGCCTCAGACTTTCGCGAAGGTGGAGATTTTTGCGGCCTTATTAGGGCAGCTCTCGACTCGGGTTTCATGTGAGAATTGAAGGTCAAGCTTGGTTAAGTGTAGTTTCACGTCACTGATGCTCTTTCATGGTAAACTCAGATAATGGACCCCCCCCCTCTGGGTTGTATCCTCCATCTTCGCTTACAATAAGACTATTAGACTCACATTGCATTCTGAATGCTTTCCGTTTAGAGTCTTGCATATGCACGGGATGCTATGCACCTCGATGTCTGACGCGTCCCTCCGGTTCTTACTACGTATACTAAATCATTAGGCTCACATGAAGCAGGCCAAGATTGATCGCTGGCTAACGATCTGTGGACCCACGGGGCTAAAATCAAGTATACATGTTTCTATCTGGAATTTGTCGGCCAATGAATAATGACCTGTAGATCATCCCTCATAGTTGGTGACCCTCTTCTGCATTAGCTGCCAGAAGGTCCTCCCTATGCAATTCAACGCCACCTCTCTGCTATCCACACACAGCAGAGCAGTGCTCCTCAAGGTCTTATCGACGCAGGCCTTTGTCCCATGGAATGACGATCTTTCTTTGCTACTCCACATGTATTATTCTCTTTGGGAAGAGAATTGGCGAGACTGCATATATTGTGGATCAAGTAACTTTGCCTTTCTCTCTTGGGTAATCGATATACGCTTTGGTATTAGAAGTATATGACCCCCAACTAGGAACTGGTTTAGTGCTGGCAAGTTTGATACCTAGGCTATCCGTGGACATTTTCCGTTTGAAGTATTTATAGCTGAGAGAAATATCATCGGGAAATTTGATTTCAGAACTATAATCTCTCCACTGCTGTAACCATGGCTACAGCAAGGTCAGATACCGACAAGACTCCTGTTGTTTGTTCTGTTGAAGAAGATGAGAGGCAGCCATCCGACTCTCTAGGGACTTCCCAGCTTGAAGACCAAGTTACCCAATCCAAGCCACATCATATTTTCTCTCGTCGTAAGAAGTTGCAAATGGTATGCATCGTTTCAATGGCTGCCATTTTCTCCCCCTTATCGTCGAACATTTATTTCCCAGCCCTGGGCGAGGTGTCAAGTGTAAGTACGACAACAAGAAAATATACCATGGGCAACCTTTCGAGGGGTAGTACATTAACCAAGCTCTATGCAGAGCTTAAATGTTAGCATGTCCCTTGCCACCCTGACGGTCACAATATACATGATCGTGCAAGGGGTAACACCTACATTTTGGGGTTCGATTTCAGATGCCACAGGGAGGCGTCCAGTCTTTATTGGGACGTTCATTGTGTACATGATCGCCAACGTTGCCCTTGCTGTGTCCACCAACTATGGAGAACTCATGGCTTTTCGTGCCCTACAGGCTGCTGGTAGTGCGGCTACAATTTCCATTGGTAAGTTTCTATCCATTAATAGCCCAGTGCCAGGTATGAGCTACTCACAGGTTCACTCCTTAGGCGCAGGTGTCATTGGTGATATCACCACTTCAGCGGAAAGGGGAAGCCTTGTGGGTATATTTGGAGGAGGTAAGAAATTGCTGGGCACTTGGTACACACCACGAACGTATGGATATAAGCTGACACATTGAAGTTCGGATGCTTGGGCAAGGGATCGGCCCGGTTATTGGCGGCATCTTGACTCAGTACTTAGGTTTTCGCTCCATATTTTGGTTTCTCACGATATGCGCGGCCGTGAGCCTTTTGTCTATTCTTATATTTCTACCCGAGACGCTGAGGCATATCGCCGGTAACGGTACTGTTAGGCTGAGAGGTATCCATAAGCCTTTTCTGTATGTGGCTATCGGACAGAAGGGAGCCATTACTGGAGCCGACCCGGGCCAGAAGAAGCCTGAATTGACATGGCGTGCTATACTTGCTCCTCTCACATTCCTGGTAGAAAAGGACATTTTCGTCACCCTTCTCTTTGGAAGCATCGTTTACGCGGTTTGGAGTATGGTGACTTCCAGTACTACAGATCTTTTCCAGGATGTCTATCATCTGACCTCATTAGAGGTTGGCTTGACATTTTTGGGGAATGGTAAGGCTCACTGTCACATCGCCATGGTGAGACTAAGTTCGCTGATTGTCATCTGTTAGGATTTGGATGTATATCGGGGTCGTATTTGGTCGGGTATCTTATGGACTATAACCACAGATTGACGGAACGCGAATACTGCGAGCAACATGGCTACCCATCTGGTACGCGGGTCAACCTGAAATCTCACCCGGATTTCCCTATTGAAGTAGCCCGAATGCGTCACACTTGGTGGATTGTTGGACTATTCATCGTGACAACTGCTGTCTACGGCGTCTCGCTTCGAACACACATAGCGGTTCCCATCGTTTTGCAGTACTTTATTGCTCTGTGCTCAACGGGGATATTTACCATCAATAGCGCATTGGTCATTGATCTCTACCCTGGGGCCAGCGCCAGTGCAACAGCAGTGAATAACCTGATGAGATGCTTGGTGGGAGCTGCTGGAGTGGCGGCAATGCAACCCCTACTGGACATGCTGACTGCCGATTACACCTTTCTCTTGCTTGCGGGGATCACGTTGGGAATGGCCCCTCTATTATGGATGGAAAGTCGATTTGGAGCTTCATGGCGGCGTGAGCGAGAGATGAGACTGAAGGATAAAAGTTGTATTTGAGGAAAGTCATGCTGTAGGAGATTGATCGATTCTGGGAGTCTGGTGTGTACTGTACATAGATACATAGATACATAGATACATAGTTACATAGATACATACACTCACCTAGCTAATGTACGGTACATGGCTATTACTGTACCTCGTGTTATGGCATAGATTTGACTGCGATCATCCCTTTGTTGTGTTTGTTTATTACCGGAAAAAAACAATACAACAAACTACCAGGAATGCCAACTTATATAATCTCGACCACACGTGACCACACCCGCAAACAAGCAAAAGCAGTCGTTGCTTGAGGAACGCCGATCTCTGTTTATCCTCCTTCCAGCTCACGATTCTTCGACCTTGAAACGCGGCTGCTATGAGCTTTCCATAGCCAGTCTGCTGCTAGACCGACCCTATTGATGCCCTAAAGACCCGACTTCCGACTGGACTTTGATTGGGCTATAATTTCGCGAGTTTCCCTGCGGCGTGAAAACGTGTGGTTGACGGTGGCTGGAAGGGATCAAAACAGACGCTATTGCCCGTGGTTACCGACCGTCTCCCACCCAACAGCGAGGGCTCCAAACATCGTGGTGTGCTGGAGCAGATTCGAGAAGAAAAGATGCCTCCTGAGATGGGTAAGACGCTGCATCCACTTCCTGCAGAGCCTCCTACTTTCTGTCATTGGTCTTAACACAACTCCCCACTGTTGTACCTGTGTGTAAAATATCCGCCGCTGTTAAGCTAACTAACAGAATCAACAGGCCGAGCCGCCTCGCAGGCCTCAAGTGCTGCTTCTCAAACAACGCAGATAGTAGCACCACATAGCCGCCCTGGGACAGCAGATCTCATGAGATCGCGCTCGGAAACTGTAGTGTCAAGAAATGGTCGCCGCCCAAGGTCTAGAGGTTCTACTGCCAGCCTCCATTCAAACACCACCCAACAAACCCAGGACCAGCAGATTACTGATGGATTTCCGCAATTCCTCCCGGCCCAAGCCAATGCCAGCCATAATGTCTTCGGAGGGAATCCTGAGGAGATAATCATGCGATTTGGTCAGCAACTTTCGCATCCCGTCAGCGGTTCTTCGCTGGACCCGACTATGCATGATGCTCATCACCCCGTCCTGCCAAGGGCTGAAGACTTCCCAAGCCATGCGATGCATGGCCATCACCTCTCCCACCATTCAATATCTTCAAGTCTTCCTGGATTGTCTTCCGTGCCAATGCCACAGTACCAGGCGATATATGACAGTGGGATCGAGAATCACGTCCCAGAACATGTTCTAGATGAGAACGAGAATTCCGAGGCTGGTGCGAAAAAGAAAAAGGGTTCAAACTCTTCCCTTGCGAATGACAATGAACTGCGAAAACTGCTGCGGCAGTACGAAGGGTATTCCTTGAAGCAAATGGCAGCGGAAGTCCTTAAGCATGAAGGAGCCGGCGGTAAGGCTGAAAAGGTGAAGCAAGTCTTTGCTATGATATGGTGAGCCACGGAATAACCCAATGATGTACCGGTTGCGATTTGTTCCTTACACGCCCCTAGGTTGAAGGAGAATTGCAGAAAAAGCAGCGGTTCTGTTCGGCGCGATCGTGTTTACTGCTGCTATGCAGAGAAGTGTGGAACCGAGCGTGTCTCCGTTTTGAATCCAGCTTCTTTTGGGAAGCTCGTCCGCATCATATTTCCCAACGTACAGACTAGGCGACTCGGAGTCCGGGGAGAGTCCAAATATCACTACGTCGATCTAACAGTCATTGAGGAGAAACAGCAGAAGCCTCCACCCTTGAACCCTCAGATTCCAGCTAACACAACCGGCTCAGCTGCCCCCATAGAGCATAAAGTGGGAGACGCCATGCAGAAGAGGTGAGCTTTTCAGGGAAGCAGCACGTCAATGCATTTGAAACTCATCAGAACTAGTGTTAGTATCGCACCGCAGCCTCCTGCAGACACTGCAGTGTTCCCTTCACCTACCACTTCATTCACCGCCAGATCCTCGGGGAGTCTTTCGAGCTCAGATTGCGGTTGTCATACTTCGTCTCGGTCTAGTGGCGATTCCACCACTACCCTTGAAAATGTAGCAAGCCATTCCGGAAAAATTATTCACCAGATGCTTCAACTGCCAACTACCGAAGACTCATCCATTGATAACGACACTCTACAACTTCCTGACATTAATGACTATGTCCCCGTTAATACTGATTCGAAGGTTGCCGCTGCTCTAGCCGCCCTTTATCGGTCACATTGCATTTCTGTCATAGACAGCTTTCGATACTGCAAGGAGCGAAATCTACGCCATTACTTCTCTGCCTTCCACGGAACGCTAACCGTGCCGGTACAGAAGCTTCTAACACACCCTAACCTCGCCCCGTGGATTAAGGAATGCGATTGGCTCATGTACCAGAAAATGATTGCATTTGTGGCGCCGCTCACAACTCAGGTCGTTCCGAAGCTCGTCCTAGACACCTTTAGCTCCATCTCTCAAAGACTTACCGCCCATATCGCAGATACGTTCAAAACGCAACCGATACACGTCTCCCTAGCAAGATTAATACCGGCGCATATATTCTGTAACCTTCTTCGGCACATGCTCGATGTCAATCAATCCGCCAATGCAGCCGCAGCGTGGCTGTGTCACCCTGATAACAGAAATCAAATGTGGTTTGACTTCAAAACGCTGGTAGACCCAAAGGATATGATTTCTAAAGCGAATATCCCAAGTTGCGCGGAACAAGCTGCTGAGCAAATTCTCAAGCATGATGTTCGAGCCCTTCTTACTCCTATTACCGATCTGAACCCTGCCGCTGCCCATCCATTCTACACAAAGCCTGATTCGGAAGGAAGTATTCAGGCACATAAGTATCCAGTGCAGTCATCAACGGGTGATGACTATAACTTCCCGGATAAATGGATATCGTTCATTCTCAATTTACCATCCGCGTTTCCAAATCACCGTACGAAATGTATCATAGAGAAAGTCGATGCGTTGTGGGATTGCATCCTTCGCCGATTAACATTAGGGGGGGCTCAGAGCTTTAGTGCCTGGTGGATGACTAAAGTATTCTTTCACGAAATGATGCTTTGGCAAGCAGAAAAGGGTGGCTTTATGCGCTATACTCCGAGCACATTGCAAGGCGTGAGTTCGAGAGCGGATCAACAGGCACCAAATAACATTTCCATGAAGCAGTCTATCTATCCAGACTCGGTTAAGAATGGATCCTTTACGGCTCCTAACACACAAAACACTGTTGATTCAAGGTCTGGATTAGAGACCTCTGCCCCGGCAGAGAGTATCCACCAATCTCGATCCTCTTTGGAACGTTCACAGATGGACACAGAACCACAATCGAGCAATGCTCCTAATGAGAAGCCAGTGGACATATCCGAAAACATTGCCAGCTTTCATGCCTCAAACAATGATGATAGCGCGATTGATCTTGACGATGATTCAATGCTAATGACCGTGGGCAAATACGGCGATATGATGGCCTCTGATCCAGCAGATGCTGAAGGCGATGTTGTCGTCATATAAGCTGACTATACATATTTACTTGATTTCATCAATGTTTTGGAAAAATCAGAAACAACCAAGTTTTCATTTGTTTATGGGCGGAGTTTTGATTCTCTTTTCAGGAGTCTAGTTTTTGGTTGGTGATTATTTACGTTCATGTACAAGGAAGTTTCGGCGTTCGACGATCTTCGCACGAGAGACGAGAAATGAGCATCGATCGAGATACATCAACCTGCCGCTCCGCGGTCTTTTCAGGTTGAAAATCATACAAATTTAATAGCGTGGTTGATCCCGCTCTGAATTGCTTATTGCTTTTTTTGAGCTTTTAGTTTCCTGTCAGAGACCGACCTGCTGTACATAGATTCCGGTCAACCTGTTTGCAGATGATCTACTGAACTTCTCACTGTCATGGTTCATTCCACGACGCCTCCTTTTTCCATACACTCTTTTAATTGCCCTGGACCACCCTATTCCTGTTAGGCATATTGCATTTAGCTTGTTTCGAGTCTTTATCAAGCAACTGCGGTCACATGAACCGTTGACCACAGCCGATTAGGAGACAGAGCGGCCTTTATTAATCACTTTCTTTTTGGGGGTTTGCTTCATTCTCGTATACGTTTGGCCGCCGCTCCTCTACCCATTCACCTAAATGACAATTACTCGTTCTAATTAACACTATCCCTCATTGCTATTGTTGGTCTCCTCGGGTAGCTGGCGTCTCCTGGCTTGCTTTCTGTTCGTATATATAAACTCTAGGCGTCTTTTATCGGGGTTCTGAATGACTAGGTTGGAAACCTTCAGTTCAATTTTCTTCGCGCATGTTGGTGATATATGCCCTCAAGCGTTAAGTAACCTCCCGAATTTACTTTCAGTAATTTCATCATACGATCGTTGATTGCAAAGCAACATGTTTCATTCCAACTGCGTGTGGGAGGAACTCACAAGTACATGTCAATCCATATCATCTAAGCTGCCATAAGCTTCGTAGAACATGATCAGATGAGAGAGAATATGCCAATAGTGCATGCTGCGTAATTAATCTACATGTACGAATGAAGTGAATATAGCCATGGTCGCTGGCCGGGAATATAATCGAAGGTGAAAGTGGCCGTGACCTGGAAAGTCAGGGCATCTCCTTCATACGACACTGCTATTCGAATTTCGAATCAGTGCACATAATACTTCGGTAGCCTAGCATTCCGTCATAGATAAGAGCTCATGAGGCTGATCTATCTGAAGCCTCCGGCAGGGAAGAATCTTGGCCCAGCGTAGCCATGTGCTATGATGCTCTGTATATCAATGTTGCCTCCGTTGTGGGGGCTCCATAGCTTGATCAGGATGTATCGCCCAGAACTATGGGTATTAGTTAGCTCTAACCCTACGGGCTCAACCGTGTTGGAAAGAATAGGAGCCATACGGAGGTGGATCGAATGTAATGCTGACCATGCTCTTGGTTCGTTCAATGAAAAAACGAGCGTGGGGTTTCAACAATTCTAGATTAGGATTCTGGGCATCGGATCCGGCGTTTGGACCCGAGGGGGAGGACTGTGGTATAGATTGAATAATACTGGGGATCGGACGTCGTCTTGGCTGCCCATTTCTTTCCATGGCGTATCGGCGACGCATGGATGTCACGCGCCTGAGTAGCTCACGGCGTCGACGGTTGTACGTATTTAACTCGGATGTATCTTCATCGCTATCGCTATCATCACTGTCCGAGCAAAGGAAATCGTCCTCCATCTGGTCCATCTGTAGTCTCTCGACATCCGCAAGAGGTGGTAGGTCGTTCACATATCTCTGATCACCGTCATGACCGTCCTCAGAACGCTCATCATAGTCTGTTACAATCCGAAACGCCGACATCGGGTCAGGAATGGCGCCAGCATTTAGCCCTGTGGGGTCACTGATATCGGTATCCGACTCTGAATAAGAGTCCCGACCAGTCAGCGATTGTAGGGGATGCCGGTGCGCATTTAGATATTCCTGGGAAGGCTGCATTTCGGTCCGACGATTTCGCCGGTTTCGTCGAGAAGATGTATACTGAATCTGGTACTGGGCTGTACGGGTCAGAAGTTCGTCTGAAGTCATGGATACGAAAACCATGCCTTCTTGTATCCTGATGAATGGTTATTAACAAGCGGTGATTAGCCAGGCTGCTCAGATGTAACATACGGAGCATCGTAGCCAGACTTGGGAGCCTTGATCACAATCTTCTTCAAGCAGAACGGGGTCTCTCCACGATGCTTCAAGATCAGATTACACTGGTCTGATTTTGTACAGTAAACAGAAGAGTCGTTGCGAAGGACGTTCTCCGGCCATGTGCTTTCACCGTCGGTTTCATAAGTGCCTCCGTCACAGCTAGCCAATTCCATCTTCAGAGCTCCGGACACAACCTGGCCATACTGGCCATACCGGAAGCTCTGCAAACCCTCTCGGTTGTCATCTGATTCGAGTTTTCTACGTTTGACCCTCCACTGATCCCCATCCGCTTCCTGAGACATGCCGGTAGCTGCTTCGATAAGGGGTGCCGGTTCGTCTCTGAGCTGGTTGGAAGTGGGGCCTCGATTTCTTCCTTCTCGACTTGCCCTATCAATTCCCCTGGGACGATTAATTTGTCCGCTAGAGGATATAGAAGAATCGACAGTACTAGTACTAGAGTTGTTGTCTATCGCAGCGACATTTATAGCTTGCAATCTCTGCATTGGGCGTGGGATATGTTGCTGTATCTGCCTATCAATTGTTTCTCCAGTCTCTTCGAAGCTTGGTCGGTCCCACACACGGCCGGAGCGATACTCTTCTATCTCTGCATTCAGAGTCTCTAAGGCACGGGCAGTGCTGTGGTTATGTTCTGAATGCAACAGATCTCGCAAATGCTGCAAACTATTTCCGGTAGGACGGTGTGGTCTAGTATCGCCGGTACGGCTTCCACGAGGTACACGAAGAGAAGCGGTAGGATAATTGTAATTCCCCGACTACAAGTATAGCCAAGATGGTCAATATACGCTGAATATGAGGTAGACAGTATCCTTGTATGAAAGGAGCTCTGGGTTGGCGACGGGATAAAATAAAAATAGCCCAGCATTTGACGTACCATTCTGTATGTGAAGACGATCCGCGGTTAGTTTAATGTCCAGAGACAGGAGGGGAAGAAGAACTATATCGGGGCGAGATAAACGGATTATGATGAACTAACAGAGGGGGGAGTAAGGGGCAGAAGAGGTAACCCACAGAGAGTACAGATAGACCACCTAAAATGACCACAGACAAAAGAAAGGCCAGGCCTGCAGTGGTCGGTGAAAATGATAATGATGGCGAAGTTTCAGGTGATAAGTGCGGGTTATCGCCCGTAGCGTTACACGTGATACTGGGGTATAACCGTCTATCATTCATTCATTTACTCCGAAGCTGCTTTCATACACTTCTTTCCTTTGCTCTTCTCAGCTCGACTGAGACTTCAGTGAACATACACTGGCACTTCTTAACTCAAAAGTTGAAGCTGCCTTAGCCATAATCTGCTGACATTTCCCCCATCCAATTTCTGGCACATCCGCTCTTTGATAGTTCCCTGTCATTCCCGGCAGACCGCGAGCACTCTTTTGCAAATCTATTGAGCCCTCACCAACTCCGAAGCACTCTAGCCCATATCTGCGACTTTGCGCAAAGTAACGCCGTCTGGATCGCCGCTAATTGGAAGGTGAACCCCACCGCGTGATTCCGCTTGGACACCAACACCATGGAGTCACAGGGCAATACAGCTCAGCCTATCAGTGCAGGTGAACATACCTCTATACACACGCAAAGGCTTCAGTGCACGGAACATAGGTCAAAACTGATATAAGGGCTCTTACTTGAACAGATGAGATCGCCTTGTATGATCGTCAGATCCGTCTTTGGGGCGTGAAAGCCCAGGAAAAGTAAGCTAGCAGCTTTCGATAATGGACATTGTGCGCCTAGCAGGATACTTACATCTCCCTTAGGTTGCGATCAGCGAATATACTTCTAATTACCTTTAAGGCATTGGCGAATGAAGTTGCTAAGAACCTCGTTCTCGCTGGTATTGGCACACTGACAATTGTTGACCATGAGACCGTCAAGGAGGAAGATTTGAGCGCCCAATTTTTCGTCACGGAAGAGCATATAGGGCAGAATGTAGGCTGCGCTTTGCTGGAGAATAAGAAAAAGGGGTCATGCTAACCGTGAATCAAGCGCGCGCAAGCGGCAGCCCCGTCAATTCATGCAATGAACCCAAGAGTTCAGCTTCGTATCGATACAGATGACATACACATGAAGCAACCCGATTTCTTTGCACAATTCGATGTCGTCATTGCAACAGAGCTGGACTTTAAAATGTACACTACCATAAATGCGGCATGCCGCATCGCAAATCGTCCATTCTACGCAGCAGGGTTGCACGGGTTCTACGGGTTCGTCTTCGCAGATCTAATTTCACACGATTTTGTTATCGAACGGTCCAAGTCAAACGTCCCCTCAGCTACCCAAGAGACTCCAACGCGAAGCATAGTTAGTATCACGACGAAGAAGGAAAACGATAAAGTTATCGAGATGGTTACCAAGCGAGAGACATACTCGCCTCTGATTTTGGCAAACACATCTCCCCTCCCGGAAGACTTCACTCGTCTGCCACGAAAACGGCGACAGGTCACGCCACTCCTTACTTGTCTCCGAGCGCTGTGGGAGTTCCAAAAGCTATCCGGAGGTTGTATGCCAACTTTCTCTCGTCAAGACCTTGAGCTGTTTACTAAACTCGCCCGTGACGGCCATCAAGAATTGAAATTGGATATCAGCACCCTCGACTCGGAGTTCTTGCGCACCTTTTTGCAGAATCTCGGAAGCGAACTAAGCCCCGTTGCCGCCGTTGTCGGTGGTAAGTTAGCTCAGGACGTGATCAATGTATTGAGCGTCAGAGAGCAACCTATACAGAACCTCTTGCTCTTTGACGGCGAGAAGTCCCTCGCTCCTATCTACCCCTTGCACCCATTCTTCCCTCCAGAAGTCGAGAATGTCATGCCCGCCATTCCTCCTGCCGCGAATCCGATCCCTTTGAACGGCAATCTTACAATGCAACAACCAATGATTCTTCCCTCGGGAGCAAACGTCTGAATACGAGGAGAGGAGAAACATTGACGTTAATGATAACTAACATTTTGTATTCTATAAGATCCTCGCGCATTTTTTTTTTTTTTTCTGCCATTAAGGTCCCTCGCCGTTTAGGGCATGATTACGATTTGTATGATAGACCAAATGAACGTATTATGATCTTCTTATTTACACAACTTGATTCTGCAAGATAATTGGAAAGAACATGAATGAGACGGACTTAATACAAAGGGTCTCTTGTCGAGAAAGCTCATACTATCAACCTCTCGTAGTCTCTTTTCCGACTAAAGGAGAACTCTCCTCATCAGTGACCCTTTTGGAACCTATGGTATGGCTGTCACCAGCTGCTTTGCTGTCATCTTCCTCATCAGATATCAGGCCTTCTAGCTCGTAGGCCTCTGCGTCATGAATGTGCTGTGCTTCAGAGTTTGAGCGAGCATGGCCGTTGAGGAAGCCGCCATTTACGTGAGTCGCGCCCTGAGCTATCTCTTCCTCGCTGGAGGAGCGAGTAGGTGCGGTCTTCCCAGAGTCGGGCCATGCGTGTACGGCATAGATGTGGAGGAGAATGTTGACAACTAGATATCATGTTAGGAAGAGTAAAACGGTAGAGAATGTCTAGAAATGCTCAACATACAAAGGAAGAGAATGAAGGCGATGCTGTACAAGATCAAAACGTATGACACATGCGTGATTCCTGCGTCATGCAGGAGCTGCATCTGCTCCTCTGTGGCGCCCATGAAAAGGAAGCCCGAAGCATACAAGAGCTGCATGTTGTTAGCCAAAACAGATCCTCTTTCGGGTAAGTTGCATTCCGATAAAACTGGAATACTTACGAATGGTGTCAGGTACTGGAAGCTGTTGGGGTCCGAGCCATCCAAACTCAACGTGCCCCGATCCCTCAAGACAAAGGAAATCTCAATGATTCTTGTTAAGCCGGCCGCCATCAGTGTATAACCAAAGACAGTGTGAATCATTGTGCTAATTTCCAAGTGCTGCGGATGGGCAGACATGGCATAGCCAGTTAGAAGAATGACAATAGCTGGAATCAAATTCCGCTTTGGTCGACCGTTGCGGTTACGACTCAGCCATATGCCTAAAAGGCCAGCACACCACCAGACAATTCCCATAGTAGTGTGTTGCAGATCGTTATGGCCCCAGTCACTTCCCCATCGATGCTCTGTGAAAGTATTGACACATCCCCAAGCGGCAATAATTAACGAGTCGAAGAATTCCTGGCTTCGGCCCGAGCGACGTAGCCAAAACTGGCCGACAAGAAGAAGGATGGTGAGCATGATTCCGTAGGCAATGAAGGCGCTGCCCATGATAAAGTGAGCTAAACATTGTCCCAGATGATCATCGTGGCAGAAGCCCATTGCAGTTATGCCGCCAAACAACATCTGAACCCAACTAATAACTGGCATCGCCTTGCCAATAACGCCATGTATAACAACAATAACCCGGCGAATACGTCCATGGATACCTTTTGAAAGGTGTAGCTTGAGGTAGAATCCAATGACAACTTGTACTACCATCATAAGCATCAAGGTGTTTGCGAAGGATGCGTGAATATTCTTTGAAAACTGGCGGCCTTTATGGGCATGGCCCAGGAAATAGGCTACAATTGCGATTATCGTGCCAACTATTTGTAGAGGAACATGCCATCGTGAACGTACAATCTGCAAACATACACATATAGGGTTAGATAATTGTTGCACCCGACCGGAGGAAAAAGCAAGACATACCCCTAAAACCATTCCCAGTGGAAATATGATGCCAAAGGCAAATCCCATCAGAATCATATGCACCCATAAAGTCGAGTCCTGTCACCTTCGTCAGTCTTGTCCGATGGGATCGGTCTATCGTCTAAGGCACGTACAATGGGTTCTCCCGAGATAGCGGCACCCTCGGGAACATTTTCATGGCCACCATGGGCCAGTGCGGGTGAGACCAGAAGTAGTACAGCGAGTAACCCCCGCGGGTCTGGTTTACTCAGCATCATCTTCACGATGCTGCGAAGTAACTGAAATGAGAGGGAGAAGGTAGGGGAGGGAAGGAACTTTAGACGGAGGTCGATTTGGGCAAAGGATAAGAGGATAAGCCTTTAGCACGGATAGTCGGGGAAAGAGCAAATCGGCCGTCTCGGATTGGCGGGGCCAGGCTCCACTGCTTAGTGCCCGTACTAACCTCAGTCTAGTTAGTAGAAAGTCATTGGTGTACCTTGTTATCCATACCAGGCATACGGAGTACTACGTACTAGACTCCAACAATCTACAACCATGGTATTCTCCTGATTAGTGACCTTCGGTGGTTTACCAGTGGACCAGGCTAATTAAATATCAAGACGTCCGGGGATGAAACGGTTACAACCGAAAGCGGTAACAAATCACCTTTTACCAATGAGCAACAGACACACAGGGAAAAGCGTTTAGTATGTGACCTTTTTATTTGCTTTGACCCTTCTTTTCTCGAACTGAAAGTTAGTGGAAAAGTTGACGATAAAAACTGACGGAATTTCAGGCCTCTCTATATACCTCGGTCGCCGACTTGGAGGCTGAAGTGGCACGTATGGAAGCTCAACTGGCTGAAATAAAGGCTCGATTAAAGTATGGACACCATGACATTGGCTCAAATCTTACAAGGATGATGCGTAACAGTAGAGCAAATTCTAGGAACGCCCCTTGTGTGACTGTCCAGCGACATATCCATCTTCTTCATGAATACAATGAAATTAAGGATATTGGACAAGGCCTGACGGGTCTTATTGCTGATGCGCGCGGAGTGCGCCAGATTGAAGTGCAGAGAGAATATGGGGTCAATGACCGGGATTGAAAACTGTGAACTGTGAGTTAAACAAATATTATGTTGTCTAGGTGCTCTGGAATTTATTTTGTAGAAAGCTTTAAATCTCAGAGCCCTAACGTTACGCGCAAGGAAAAAAAAGGAAAAAGAAAGAAAGAAAAAGAGTATATCCTCTCACTTGTCTTAGAGCTATGTTTCTATTACGTATGTAAAATATTTCTTGTCTTGAATGATTAATGTAGCAGAATATATTTTTCTTTTCTTTTTTGGTTCACGTTTCATTCTTTTCTATGAGACGCCAACACACCCTCACCAATAGTCTATGCATCATACATTTGATAAATGTGAGAGGAGAGAAAACAGAAGATGAAGAGCGTATATGAACTTCAGAACACAGGATATCATAAACACATCATATCAACACGATCCTGTGTCAGTGTATAGGAGCAATCGAGATCATGAGAGGGTATTTTAGAAGGTATGTGTAAAACATTAAAATTAGTGATCTTTGCCCAAACTTTGTAGGTTGACTAGTTCATAGTAACGGCCTTTGTTACGGACCAGTTCTTGGTGTGTTCCGCTTTCGACAATCTTGCCCTGGTCAAACACGTAGATAACATCGGCTTTCTGGATGGTACTCAGTCGGTGAGCAACAGCAATTGTAGTTCGACCCTTGGCGGCGGCATCCAGCGCTGCCTGTACAACTTTTTCGGATTCGGAGTCGAGAGCCGAGGTGGCTTCATCTAGAAGGAGGACCTTAGGGTCACGGAGAAGGGCGCGGGCAATAGCAACTCGTTGCTTTTGCCCACCAGATAACATGCCTCCTTTATTGCCAACCACGGTGTTGAATCCTTCCCTGTAGGTCTATCGTCAGTAAAACCGCGCGAGAGTTGTCTAGAAAGGGGTAAATATTGACTGAGAGGTGTAAAATGGGGACTTACGGAAGAGACATGATGAAATCATAGATATTGGCATCCTTGCATGCCTTAACCACTGCCTCTTCCGGAGTATGGTCTTGATCAACGCCCAGCAAGATATTCTCTTTGATAGTCCCCTGATACAAGGTCGGCTCCTGACTAACCAGTGACAAAAAGCTTCGGTAAGAATTAACATTGAGTTGGGTAATGTCCTGGCCATCCGCAAGAACAGATCCAGACAGAGCATCATAGAAACGCTCAAGCAGCGCAATAGTAGTACTCTTTCCACATCCACTGGGACCAACGAGAGCAACATATTGACCGGGTTTCACGGTCAAATTCAAACCCCGGAGAACTGGTTGTTCGGGACGAGTCGGGTACCTGAAATGCACGTCGCGGAACTCAATTGAACCTTCCATAGATTCTAGCTTCTCGCCATCTTCCGACCATGTATCAATAGCCGGTTTCCTGTCGAACAACCTTTTGAATTCAGCGGCGGCATTCTTCGCCTTGCCCATGTCTGGGGAGAAGGAGAATACAGTCCCCGCAGACTGTGCACCGAAGAGGATCTCAGAGAAGCAGACGAAGAAGCGGAAGACCGAGTATTCATGTTTCCCAAGGAGGGTGCCGCCATACCAAAAGCCGAGCGCAACACAGAAGAAAACCAGGGCCTGTGAACAGGCATAAAGGATTGATGACTTCAAAACAGAGATTAGACTTTTCTTCCCCTGAGCTTCCAGCTGGGCGTGATATACTGTCCACACATCCCGTTCTCGGGTGAGAGAGGCCACAGTGCGGATAGCTGAGGTTGCTTCACAAGCGTAGCTTGCAGACCCTTCATAGGCAATTTTGGAACGGTGCTGGAACTGAGCAAGCATGTAGAAACGGTAAAATCCACATGCCAGAAGTACTGGGACAACAGAAATACAGACCAAGGCTAATTTCCACCCGATAACGAGGGAGATCACAATTGCTGCCCCAAGGGTGGTGCTAGTCATTAAAATTGTGCCCAACGTTACACCGCTGACACCTGACAAATGTTTTGTTTCGGTTGATAGGAAAGAAGTTAGGGCGCCAGTGCTGTTTTCCTCTCTATCAAAGAAGGTGATGTCTTGACGAAGAATCGTTCTAAAAGCCTGGCTTCGCGCACGGCGAATGAGTCTCTCGGAACTGACAGCGAATGCGGCACCATTAATAGAAAGACTGATAAATTGAGCAATTCCAACGACAAAAAACATCAGAGACCAGAAGTTCGCATCATGACGAAGCTTGCCATACGCGCTCGGACCTGCTGCACCCAAGGAGAGTGAGCTGATCGCTTTGGCGTAAAGGACTGCCTGGGTGGGTTGACCACCCCCTGCAAGGATCGCAAAAGTCAAACCAATTAGCATATAGTTTAGTTCAGGGCGGTTGAAAGAAGCAATGAATTGGACTAGTGACCACAACGAGTATTTGCGGGTTTTTTCCGGGTTCTTCTTGGCGAGAACAGCGCTTGATACCGACTTGTGGGTGGCAGAACGTCCGATTCCAGAGTAAACCTTTTCGTCTCCAACGTCCACAAAAGAAGCCGAACCACTGTCAGCAGTCTTAATACGGGACATTTGCTCTTTGGGTAGCTCGTCGTCATCTTCAACCTCATCATCCAGAGCTTCTGCGTCCTTCTCTTCCTTGATGCGCTGAGCCTCTACAAGGTTATTGTAGGTACCCTTGCGATCGACCAGTTCATCATGTGTGCCCTGTTCTACAATTCGGCCATCGACCAAGACAACAATATTGTGGGCGGTTTTTATAGTCGATAGGCGATGAGCAATAACAATAGTGGTTCGACCCTCTGCAGCTTTATCAAGAGCAGCCTGAACAACACCTTCTGATTTGGTATCCAATGCAGACGTAGCTTCGTCAAGCAAAAGAATCTTTGGGTCACTGACGATGGCACGGGCAATGGCGATCCGCTGTTTTTGACCACCAGATAGCAAGAATCCGCGCTGGCCGACATTGGTCTCGTACCCTTCTGGCAAAGCACTGATGAAGTCATGAGCATTGGCCATTCTCGCCGCGTTCTCGATCAGTTCACGGATCTTTTCATCTGACTCGTTCTCATAATCCGTGCCAATAAGCCCATACTGGATATTCTTGTAGATCGTAGTGCCAAAAAGGATAGGCTCCTGGCTAACCAACGAGATTTGCTGACGCAGCCAACGAAGGTTGAGCTTCTGAAGATCGTAGCCATCTAAAAATATTTGACCACCGACAGGAAAGTAAAAACGCTCAACCAACCCAACAACAGTACTTTTTCCAGATCCTGAAGGGCCTACTAAGGCTGTAGTTTTACCGGCAGGCATTGTTAAGGAAACGCCGTCCATGATTGTCACTTCAGGTCGCGAAGGGTAGATGTGTTTGACGTCGCGGAACTCAATGTTGCCTTCAACGTGATCGGGTGTCTCTCCTTCATCTGAGTACGGATCCAATGGCGAAGGACGATCAATTGTAGTATAGATCTTGACAGCTGCCGCCACAGCATTCGTAAATGCTTGAGCGTTCGGGCTGACATTTCCCAAACTGAACGAGCCTATCAAAATCGCCATTAATACAGTGAGGACCTGACCAACATCAACCTCTCCATTAACAAGGAACCGGGAGCCCATCCAAAAGCCAAGGCCATAGTTGGAGAACATGATACCAAACATTCCGCCAATCATGAAGCCAAGTATGAGTTGGTTCTTGACCCCCCACTTTTCTGCTTCTGCCAGGTGAGCCTCGTATTGCTTGGCAAGCTTATCCTGAGTGCCGAATGCAGTGGCGTTCCGAATGGAGCTGATCACCTCCTCCGCAACAGTGCCACCAGCACCATAACTCTCCAGGGATTTCTTGCTGTACTTCACGATAAAGCGAGATCCACCTCCCATAACCAACACAAGGGCGACAATCGTCGAGCTGCAGATCAGTGCCAGTTTCCAATACTTGACATATGCGACAATAAAGGCGGTAACAAATGTGGAGATGGCCGTAAGTGTAAGTCCAACTTTCTCAGAGATACCGTCCTGGATAAGGTTTGTGTCGGCGGTGATGCGTGTGGTCACTTCACCAGCACCCAGTTTATCAAAATATGCCATGTTTTGCCGCAGGATGGACTCGAGATAATGCTCGCGGATCTTCTGGCTGATATGCTCCCCAGTATAAATGAATCCAACGGTGCTGATATAGACCGTGACAAATTCAGCGATACCGAGATATACGAAGTACAAGACATTCTTTGTCAGTTGGTGATAGAAGTCATCATATGAAATAAGATCTGCCACCCTGTTTGACATAGCCGAGGCCAATGAACCAAAAAGGATCTAACAAGTGGTCAGCGTATAGTTTTAGTGCAAGGGCCTAGTTAAGACATACAGTAAACAGCGGTAATGCTGCACCGGCAGCGATGGCACAAATCGCGCTTATGAACATGATGAGTATATCCATTCTAGATGCATAGCGGAAAAGAGCAAAGAACGACACTTTCACTTCGTCCGCATCGATCTGTTTCTTCAGGATCTGCTTCTCATGTTCTGGTAGATGAGAATAAAGAGCATCATCATCATCATTATCATTGCCTCTATCACTCTTATGGGAGGATGAAGGACGGGAACCCTGCTGCTTGGCCGTTGGCGGAGCAATCGTTGAGTCGGAAGCAGAATTACTAACAGACTTCTCACTTTCGATAGCAGTAGCTGGGGGAGAACCACCAGCTTTCTCTGTTGATTTCATTTTGCTTGAAGAAGCGAGACTGAGTTCGCAGTCTGTGTATAATCGCACAAGGGTCCCGATAATCACCTTACTCCATGAGGAAGACGGATGAAGGCCAGCTCGAATTAATTCGCCTGTTATGAGCTGCTCAAATAATGAATCGTCAATTGAAGGGCTGTGAGTGTTTTCACCAAAAGTAGCTTGAACGTTGGACGCGCGATGCCTTACGCGCGTGAACAAGGAAAGAAGGAAGGAGATAAATTGTTATCCCAAGAGGGGCACAACGAAGGGGAGAAACGAATCTTTGAGTTATTAGAGGCTACTGTTAAATAAACTATATAAGGATCAAAATAAAGGAGGTAAAAGGGAAGAGTCAACAGAGTGTCAAAGGGAGAAAGGGGGATATTTAGAGACCTCGACGGATTTGGTTGACCGTGAGGGTCAGATTGGTACATACCTTTTTGGTGGTATTTATTTAAACCTGACCTCTTATCGGAGTCCCGACATCCCGAGCGTTTTATGCAAGACTTAAATTAACCACGAACAGCCACTTCATGAAGATTGGGAGAGCAGTACTCTGTAGTGAGAAAAAGGGAAACGGAAAAGAAAAATGTTACCGACGATAACCATTACTGTAATAGTAATCAACTCAGCTGATCATATCTCTTCTCTCACTGAAATATTACTGCCATGTTGCATAGGTTATCTACTCCGTATTCTAGTACAAAATTGCCGTATAGGATACTAGTAGTACTCCACCAAAGTTTGCATAAAGCAGCATAGCCGACGGGGGAAAAACAAACGTGTTGCTTTGATTCCAGAGAGTTATGGTAGGCGGCAAGTAATACGTAACTACTCTCTGGAGATGGCTTCAAAGCACCTACGCAGTATTAGGTCAGATAGGTTAAATCTCCTCGGTGTCCCGGATTTCCATGGGCCCACGGGCCCGATGAACAAATCAATTTCTGATTTGGGAGCCCATTGATACACACATACTAACTGGTAGGTTTCGTTAAACCTGCTATAGACATCTGCCTGACATGACTCAGCGTTCTCCGAGACTACACTACAGAGTGGTACGTAATTCCACCTCAAAAATCTCTACTCCGGAGACCAATACAAAAAGCTAAAAATACGAAGCATGAGTAATTGCCATGGATCCAGATTATGAACGTTGCGATGGATGCCTAAGGTTAGGACCAATGGCCAAGCTTCGATTATGCTAGGAGTCGTAAACTATGGCCCGCTTCTTAACAATGATTCATACGGAGCAACTTACCGACGGAATCGGAGTGCCTAAAAAGGCTAAAGCCTTTCTCTTGAGTCTAGCTTCTCCTACTTTTAGAGCCTCCCGAAGGGTTTAGTACTAGGCAACTTTGGGCAACGCTATACGAACAAGCCAATCATCCAAAATTCGTTTAGACAATCTTACGGCGGGGTTCGGGGTGTTTCTGTGCCTGGGAGTCAGGTTACTAGTCGACTTCGTACCGGTGTTGATGGAACCCCCAATCTTAGTGAGATTATGCTTGTCGGGAATTCGGGGTCTCCAATTCCCGATATTAGAAATTAATTAACTCTGAATTCTTCCATGTCATTGGTTCGTCTTTTGAGGTCGACTACCTTCCTACTAGTACTAGTAGTATGGAGTACAGTATGCTGAATGGGGACTCCGACTATCGAGATGTACTCCGTACCTACTCCGTACAAATTTTTCTTTTTCGGAGCGATCGTCGATCTGAGTCAATCTGTCCGCCGGGCCCATGTAAAGTTGAAATAACGCCTGCTAAGGTTAGATGTTTTGACTCTATGAAATTGCAGCTGGCTGTTCTGCACTGTAGTATATCACTTTGCTTTGAGTAATTGGATACTAATTAATTTAAAGAAAGGTACTGCAACTCTTTTGCCCTACTTCTCGAACTAAAGAAAGAATGGACAAAAGTGGAAAGGCTCCAGCATGGTAAACTGTATGTATCTAATCAATCATCAATCGCTCATCCTCGTACATACACCACCAAACTAAAGAACAGAAGAAAGATTAAACCTCAGCCAATCTCCCTCAGAGGGAGAAGAAAAATGAAGAGGGCAGGTTACGATATCGTACGTACAATCTAATAGGCTAAAAATAATTATGCCTCGTCTTGTAATTCCTACACCCCTTATAGGTGGTAGATCTGAGAAGATTGAGCATCAGGGACTTGGTATAGTTGATTTGATTATCCGTTATGTCATCCCACTCAAGCATACCCTGTATGTTGCGCAGCAATCCAGATAAGTTCCAAGTTATGAATCGGTCATCTGGTGATTATTGAAATATACCCTATTATAGACCAGACCAAAGCGCTGAACAACTGTCATGTCCATACCTCAGAGGTTCACCAGTTGGTCCAAGTTCTAAGGCACTCTGGAGCACACTTGCCTCAGGCATAAATCACATGACCTTCCCGAAGCGAAACGCTAAGCCCTGCCCGCACAAAAAAACCACTACTACCAGAGGCGCTTGAAGACGGTCGACAACCTCATTCTCGCCAGTCCATACACTCAGCTCGCCGTCGCGACAAGCCTTCAAGATGCCGGTTAGCACCCCCTGAGCCAAACTGAGAGTCTCTACTCCGATGATACTTTTCCACATCATTTGGCCAATATGGATGAGAGGCTTCTGTGACTGTTGCTAACGCTCAATTTTTTCGATTAGAGCCACAAGAGTTTCCGCACCAAGCAGAAGCTTGCCAAAGCTCAGAGACAGAACCGTCCTATCCCCCAGTGGATTCGTCTCAGGACCGGTAACACCATCAGGTAATTACACCTATTCCTTTCAGGACCCTCGATCGGCTGGAACAGAATGGCAACTGGCTTTGAAATGTGTCTGGAGGTGACATGCTCACGCTGCTTCATCGGAACCCCGTCGCTTTCTTTGTCATTTGGGAGGGGGGAAGGATGATATTTGGGTTTTGAGTTCGACACGTCGGAAGGACATTTAATGCTGACAACGCGATTCCCAGATACAACGCCAAGCGGAGGCACTGGCGCAAGACCCGTCTCGGTCTGTAAATTAGGAACCTCTCCTTCGACCGAGATGTCTATCCCCGATTGTTTCGTTCATCTGTGATACCGAAAACGTTGCTCGCGATGATAAATCTGCGTCCTGGATCCGGCCCGCTTCAACATTTTCTTTTCGCCAAACTTTGATCTCTGTTCGGAATTCCGGCAAACATATCTCATCTTGACAACTCTTGAGACTTTCAGGATGGCATACGGACAATGATCGAATCGGAAGCGGTGACGGGTTCTGTGACAACGTACTTTGCAAATTATGTACACGAGCTGAGACAAAATAAAAAATTATGATGGATAATGAGCAGTGAACGAAGAATTTTCAGGGACATCTCACAAATCACTCCTTAAAACATGAAGACAAACGAAGGGAACATGTCCGCGAACCGCAGGTACTACGCTACCTTTCCACCTCTATCTTGATACGTTCGCAAAAGTATGTCTTACTACTTGTGGGCTGGACGGTGCAGTCAGTTTCGAGAGCGGCAGGGTTGAGTGAACGTTTCAAGACACTAGAAGCCGCTGCAACGTATTTCATGCCAATCGTAGTGTAATCGGATGTATTTTGTCTCGTTGCTTTACGCCCTGCAGTGGCCCATACCTCTTGGGTTGTCAAGTTTGCCCTTCTATTGCGTCATGAACTCTTGTTATGTAGGTCTCTAGTTTATGCAAATCGAGGTAATTACTTGGTGTTACATAGTCAACTTATCGAAAGCCCCGATCACATACCCGTAGGCCGTGAATAATGATATTCTTTTCGATACAACAGCTTCCTCACCAACTCACATTCAGCGGGTAGTCCGGGTGTCAAACTGCCTACGTCTAACCCCAGCCTTCAAGAGAACAAAACCAGCTAATTGAAAAGAAAAGCGATGGTGATATAAAATTCCTAACGCCATAGAGTAGAAGCAAAGACCAATGAACCAGATGAAATTCAAGCTGAAAGATTAAGGAGAGCTGCTAGCCTCCTGGAACAGATCATGAAACTTGGGGTAGGATTCCAAGAGTAACGCAAGGCTAACATCGGCCAGTGGCGTACTTAGCGACTATAGCAGAGAGCAGTTAGCATTCAGGAGATATTGCAAAGGAAGGCAGGTTATGTATCGGTAAAACCTGGGAATCTTTAGGCACTTACTCTTCAGCCCATTCATTCTCGCGACGAATCTGGTCTTCCTCCTCGGGTGTGAAATCGTTCTGGATATTGAAAGTCTTTCGAATCTCCTCAGGAGACTTGCCCTTGATCATATTCGCAACGGTCTTGCAGCCGACATCGAGCAGTCCCTTGATGTCAAGGTAGTTGGCGGCCTAATTCGTTGGAATTTAGTTTCCGAACCTGTGTCAAGACATCTAAACTAGGATAACACGTACCAGAATAATTTCGAAGAGCATTTCCTGGTCAACTTGCATGAACTTCTGATCCCACTCGTCAATATCCGTAGTCTTACGGCGGGAGTCATCGTCATCGCCGGTGCTGGGAGGGTCGTTCTTATGATGGGTGCACCATTCAATGACCTTCTTCAAAACGGCTTCGTTGACCTACAGCCAACAAGTCAGGTCCCATCACATAAAAATCACTGAAAGTTTAAGTCTGGTAGCCCGGCCGAGATGACTCACGTTGGGAATGGGGATGGGCTCTCCAGTTTCACCCAAGTCTTCAAGCATGTTCTTGATGAGCAGCGAGCGTTCGGCGACATCACGGTCTAAACGACAGGATAACAGGTCAGTATCGAGCCTACTATTTCGAAGTTGAAGCGAGAAGCCATATATCTCGTCTCAGTAAAGGGCTATTTATCGTGATGAATGCACCTACCGACAGTGATGTCAACGCCGTCGGCGCTTGTGAAGATAAGAGTGGGAGTGGACATTTTTGCGATATTCTAAGTCCTATACCGACTGTTAAAACCTGAATCAATTGTCGCCTTCGCGAGACAAATCAGCTTGTTTTCATCGAGGGTTAGGATTCAAACCAAGCTCAATATTTTATGAGGGGTACAGAGGTGGGGAGATGATGACTTACGGATACTGGGAGCTGTGAGAGAGTTCTGAAGAGAAAAGAAGTGGTTTGTGGAAAGATGGGGGTGCAAACCTTGATATAAATGTCTCGGGACAATGGGGCAGGAAGAGAATACAAGGAAAGCAAGCTCGAAGGGAGAAAGGTTGCGGTGCAGAAAGAGAAGGTAGGAAGGAATAACAATCAATGGCGGAGAGTAGTATTGAGGCTTAGTTATACAGGTAACAAATTAGCGCTTAGTGGGTAGTACTGGAGATGAAAACGCAGGTCGTAAATACTGTACCTACTTATTTTTCGTAATGAAAGTCCGCCGCCGCAGAGTGGCGCCTAGATTGCCGCCTTGTTGTTGCCTGAGTGGAGTTATGCTGGTTAGTACACATATACACCGATGTACTAAGTACAGAGTAACTTGCCTCCAATGGAAAATAGAAGTTTCCAGGTGCATCCTTTACATATTATGAGGAGAATTCCCAGTTCCGAACGCCGGTGTACTCTGGATTTGATGGCAGTTGCTGCTAGGTAATTCCAAACCATTACTTTACACCAACTAGTATATAAGGATACTGTCCATACCTGTATTTGATACATAACTGGTAATTTTGAATGAATCATCAATTTGTTGTGAGCTTTTCCCAGGTATACCCAGCATTACATTACATACACACATATACTCCCAAATGAAAGGTGATGTTCTTTCTTATTTGTTTATCAATATGACATCCTTTAAAAAAACAAATGTTTCTCCTCAGTCTCTTCCCTCCGCATCTAGAGTTAGGACATCAAGAGGTGTATCATAGAGATCAAAACCTCCACTGTATCTCAACCTCGACCCACTATCATTCGATTCATCGCCAGCTAATTTAACCACCGTCCACTACTACATGTACTAGTTACTTCTCCCATAGTTCCTATTAACGGCGGGCAGTGCTCACCCCAACATGTCCCTCTCACTCAGTAAGAGGAAATAGGGTCCTGCACATCAGCAACTTAACCGGACCCGAACGAACCCTCCTAAGAGCCCTGAACAAGCTTCCACTCCTTGATTCTCTCCGATAACCTTGCCTATATGCTTGTCTATGTCGTTCCTTATTCTCTGAATTCTTCTCGTGTGGGACAAAAGCAACAGCATGTGCTTTATCTATAGAATTTTTTGGTTTCCCTACTTTTAACTTTCTGTGTACTTGTGTGTGTCTTATTCTCTTCATTATTATTGTTATTGTCACACTTGACCATCGGAGCCATGTGGAGACGAACATATTTGCTTCTACTGGGGATCCGTGTTTACTTTGCCCTTTCCCCAAGCTACCTTCACCCAGATGAGAACTTTCAGGGACCTGAAGTTTTTGCAGGTAAGCGTGCTATGCTTTCTTCCACGAGCCATCCGTTGATGCCACTATGTTTTTATCGCGGCAGCTTCTTTCTGCCGGCAGGTCCCGCGCCTCGTTGCTCAGGATGGCCTCTGACGATCAAAACATACCTCCACATTGAACCATCTTTCATAGGATTCAACTAAGCTCCTCAGGTCGCGTCCTCTCCTACCCATCCAAATTACCATGGGAATTTACCGCCGATAAGCCGATCCGCAGCGTCTTTCCGCTATGGCCAACCTACGACGTGCCAATAAGCCTTCTTAAATGGTTCTATGCCGAAACAGGGGCCCCTACACCCCCTCCTCCACAGTTTATCTACTATGTACTGCGAGGGATCATGTTTCTCTTGAGCTTTGTGCTGGAGGACTGGGCTGTATATGAGTTAGTTCCTTTTGCGCGACACCGTCGGGCGACTGTGGTGCTGGTCGCATCCTCGTACGTCACCTGGACATATCAGACGCACACCTTCTCCAACTCCCTTGAGACGTTGTTGGTTGCTTGGGGCCTGGTCTTGATTCGCCGCATTGTCGAGAATAAGGTCTGTTCATCACACCCAAGTCAAGGAAGGCAACACCGATCGGCTAATATTCGTCTGCAGCGCCGCGCATCCGTCTTCTCCTGTGCTGTCCTGGCCTTTATTGCTGTCGCTGGCGTTTTTAATCGAATCACTTTTCCGGCTTTTCTCGCCATCCCAGGACTTCAATTATTACCTCATTTTCGGCGCAAGTCAGTATTCCCCTGAGGGTAGTTCTTACTTCTATACTAAACTATTCTCGAACATCCAGGCCGGTCTCATTCTTATCCTTCGTGGGGTTCGGTATATTCTTCTTTGGAATCGCTGTTCTTGTTGATACCGCCTTCTATAGGCCTTCTGCATCTTTGTGGGATGTCCTCCACTCACCGATAATTACACCCATCAACAATTTGCTTTATAACTCCGATAGTCTGAACTTAGCGCTTCATGGACTCCACCCTCGTTATCAACACTTTTTAGTCAACTTGCCGCAGCTCCTTGGGCCTGCATATGTTATGATGGCTGTATCATTGTGGAACTTGCCAGCTATCCCAGCCTGGATGAAGAACGCGCGTGCTGTCTCCGCCTTATCAGCAACTGCCATATTGTCGATTTTCCCCCACCAAGAGCCGCGCTTCTTAATACCATGCGTCCCTCTTCTCCTCAGTTGCTTCCGTGTGAGTAAGTCGCGTTTGTTCCTGGCCACCTGGATGATATTTAATGTTGCTCTGGGATTCTTAATGGGCATCTATCACCAAGGGGGGGTTGTACCTGCTCAGCTTGCAATGCCCTCTATCATCTCGGCTAGCAGTGTTGAATCAAGCGATGAATTCTCAGGAGAGAGCTCTGGTGTCTCTGCGACAGTCATTTGGTGGAAAACGTATTCTCCCCCATTATGGTTACTTGGAACTAACAACAATTCGTTCCTGAACATCGAAACTCGAGACTTAATGGGCGTTCCCGGACCCGATTTGGTTGAGGAGCTGGAAAAACTGCTCCCGTCCTGCAGCAATGAAGAGTCGAAGCAGGTTGACTCGGTATTCGTGGTTGCGCCCAAGTCTGCTGCTTTTCTTGACCAATATACCCCTTCGCCGAGTTCGTCGTCGGTTAGCTCAGCTTTAGAGCTACACGAACTGTGGTCTTACAAGAAACACATCAACCTGGATGATCTAGACTTCGGCACTGACGGTGTCTATTCGACATTGGCGCGAGTGATTGGTAGGCGCGGACTGGCCGTGTGGAGAGCTAAAAGGGCAGATTGTAATTGAAGATTGATCATCTAATGGCATTAACATATCAAACACATGATGATGTAAAGTTCACAAATGGCAAACTTCCAACCACTAATCCTCTGTCCTCTTCTCATCCTCTTGTTTGTGAGGTTCTGGGTTAAGTGGCCTCGGTGATCAGCATCTAACTCTTCCTAGTCTCTTCTGCGAAATATTCAACTGCCTCTGATTTTCCTATATGCCCCCCCAGTGCAGGTAATGGCATGTGTATCGTGTCATATTTAGGTCAAGTTACACTCGTTATTAGCAAATACTGCACGCACACTCTGGTCTTTGTGAAGAGAGCAAAGTGTCACTGCAAAACTGCTGAGCGGCATTTGCTGATCCGGTGACCTACGTCACCGACACTCCCTCAAACGCGGCGTGGGGTCATGGGACGGTACAGTGCTGTAGATCCTACTAGGTAGGTGTAGGTGTTTGAGTAGCAAGGAGTTGGTCACCCCCATGTTTAATGTACCAATCAACGAGCAAAACGGAGATTCATATTGATCTTAGCTATCTGGAGGCATATATTTCAATATTACAAAACCGGGTTCAATTTACCAGCACATTCATCTCACGCGATAACCTTTCTAAGAACCACAGGGAAGGAAAAGGATTCAAAAGTATCTCATTTTTGTTCCATTAACTAGGCACACGACCAAATGTCACTTCTGAGTAGGAGGGTAAATAAAAGGAAAACAGATAAAGACTACTACCGTATGTTGGAACACCGCTACAAATGTCATCCATGGGATAGTGAGAAGGATGAGAAGACGTAACTGAGGAAAGTAGTGACAGCTAGTGAATCCGCGTGCTGAGCACGCCAAGCTGTACCAGTCTTGATAAAACCCGGCTTCGGTAGGGAACTCGGCAAAGAGATGCATTGCAGTTGTCCTTAAGGGGAAAGAGTAGCACTAGGTTCGCAGCAAACTTGTTGTTGGGAAGCCTTCGACGGGGGATACTCTGGTGTTGAATTATATGTCTTCAGGATCATCAGGGTTCTCGAATAGAAAGTTGGCAGCGAGCTCTTCGTTCTTGTCACATGCAAAGTAAGCCTGTATGACCAAATCTCGGGAAAATCCCAGGCGGCATAGCTAAGCTGGATTAGTCTTTTATCCTGTATGATAAACAAGCATCAAAGAGGCATTAGGCAAACATACGCGTTCGATAGCATCTCTTTCTTCCTCGGTGACATGGATCTGATGTGTACCAGGAGGGAGCGCACCATCACCTTCTTCGCTCAAGAGCTGTAGAAATTGCTCCTCGTTCTGGCCGATGAGCTGGGCGATCTGAGGGTTACCGGCCGCGACTTGTTGAAGGATGGGTTCGAGCATTTGCGGTTGTTGCTGGACTAGCTGGCGAAGTTGCTGGAAATGTGGGTTATTCCGAAGGAAGTCAAGATTCGGGAGTCCTTCGCCGGCTGCACTTCCGGAGCGTGCCCCATGGGCGCCTTCCTGGGTACCCGCCTGAGCAGCAGCTTCAAACAGGTTGACTGGTTCTTCACCACCAGTTGTCGCAGAGGCGATCTCCCCAGCGGAAGCAACGGGGGGCTGAGGCGAATCAGATGTGACAGCGGTAGCCTGCTGCTGCTGTTGCTGCTGCTGTTGTTGTTGTTGCTGCTGTTCCTGTTGGATGTTGTCTGGGATTCCCTGTGGCTGTTATAAGCATCACCAGCTGAAATTTATCGCGCTTAGTTAGTGTTGATATGCAAAGCTCACATTCAGAAGATATTCGATAGCACGGTCAGGATTGAAGAAAGCAGCCCTCATAGCGCGGTTGATATCATCCCTTGGAAACCCCATACTCTCCATGTGAGAAATAACCGCCTCGCCCTGAGAGCCACTCAGCAACGCGGAGGGATCATTGAAAGCAGCATTGGATGGCTGTGTAGCCCCAGCAGGGGAAGGGGTCGCCGGTGGGGCTGGTGCGGAAGCGTTTGTAGATGGAGCCGGAGCAGGGGGCGCAGCTGGGGTCGAGGCGGCAGCTCTCGAAGGTGTCGAGGGGGGTTGCGAAGGAGTGGCTGTAGATGAGGAGGCCTTGGGCTACATAACGCGGTTAAATAGCTTGATATATACAAGGGAGCGCCATTGTATAATTTACCTTGGAGACCATGCATACTATGAAGCCCTTTTCTTCGATGTTGTACGATTCGATCGCCTTGTCATCTTGCAAAATCTTACCTGTAGGGTTGGGGGACGGTTAGCGACTTGTCATGTAGGAAAACTTGACCAAGTCACCATCTGTGACACCGACGCAGTGAAATCATAACGGATAAGTCATTATTGACGAACCGGAGTAGATCAGTTTCAGTTGGGGGACATCCCAGCCCTTCTCCTTAGAGATCTTTTCTTTCACTTGCCCAACCTAGCGGAGATTTCATTAGCCCCGCATTGACACAGACAAGATATCAGCACCTAGGGCGAATAACCTACCGTCTCTGAGGGCTCTGCATCAATTACAAACTTCTGCTGTTTCAAGTCCTGGAGTAGAGGAGAAATGGTTGTCAGCTCCAGTCACCAAAGAACAGGCGGGGTGTTGGAGATGCCTACTTTAAATGTAAGCTTCATCTTGCGCCACCAGAGGACTGAAGATGGCTAGAAAACTTGAATAGTAAGAGGCACAGAAAGATGAGAATACGGTGATAAATACGCTTCCCGGTCCTTTAAGGTAAAAAAAGGAGATATGGGGATTCGAATGAGAGGATTAGAGAACTGAAGAATTGCTAGAAAGAACAATGATGATGACAATCCATGACGATTGGGGGGGGGGAAGGGCAGTTGGCCTGGAGGCGGTCACGGCATCTCAGTCAAGCCACACCTTCACAGCCACACTTTCTTGTTCGGGTAGTAGTGGGCAGATAACTAGGTACCTAGGTGACGTACTATGTCAACATGGGTAGCGAAAGGCTTTGTACTTTCATGATCTTAAATGCTATCAAAAAGGTAAAATACTCCAGAATATCCTACTCAATTTGGGGGCTAACACTCTGACAGATAAAGATGTTTGAGTATGCTGCTAGCGGCCAGGCCACCAGTATCTTAACTTACTATAATTACTATACAAGTGGAACGAAGTATGGAGTAGAGCAGAGATTAAGAAAAACAAGAAAGGGCTAGCTTAAACCACACACAACAGAAGTTAAAAAAAAAAAAAAAAAAAAAAAAAAAAAAAAAAAAA